>NC_053026.1:44633843-44912588 GCF_003073215.2 Triticum urartu | reverse complement strand
AAACAAATTAAATGAGGCCGGATATAACCAACAACAAATCCGGTAAATCCCCATATGCATTTATCAATTTGGTGCAACAACAATTTTAAACATTTAAATGTTATTATCATGATGCGAATGACATGAGCAAGTTTTATGCAATTTTTATTAAGAGTTGACATGAGCATTATGAAGCATTTGGTCGTCATGGCAGAACAAAAAGGGTGCCATGCCAACTACGACGGAAATGGTGCCACGACAACATTCTGGGTGATCCAACAACTCATTGAGATCTCGGTGCAAGAGAAAATGTGGATGAACGGATCATGCGAGGATGGAGGGGTGATCCCGGATACCGAGTTCCCCATGGGTCGACGGCATGGCAACCAAGGAGGAACGTGCAATGACAACTCGAACATGGTTCGAACATGAGCATCTCAAACATCGCAAGCATTCGTTACACGGACGTCGTCTCGGGTTATACCTTCAAAGTGTGCAAACGGGACGGTTCTCGATCGGTGCCAAGTAGAGGAAGTAGACGTTCTCGGATGTTCGTAGTGGAAGTAGGGGTACATGACGACGATAGAGGTACTCGTGATCTTGGCGGCGGTAGTCTTTCACGTTTCTTTCGGAGACGTACTTGATGACTCCAACGTCTTCGGGATGACGGTAGGTGTACACGGTCCACGATACGTCGATCGTTCGGGGTCCGACTTGCGGGTCTTGCCGACATGAGGCGTTTTTGTGTAGACGAACTTGGCGCATCCGAAGAGTCACACTTGTCGTTGTGGGAACTTGGCGAATCCAAGGTTTTCGAGGGTCGTCGTGGTACTTGACGATATCCAGGACAATCTTGTGACTTGCCAGTCTCGACAAACCGTCAGGGTACTTTGTCTCGGGTTTTGGCGACGGTAGCGGAACTTGCGTCGGTCGTCGTGGTACTAGGGCCCTGATCTTGGCGTGATCCAAAAAGAAGACACGATGTTGGGGAAAGACCCGAAAGTGCTCCCGGGGTCAAACACAGGGTCATGCGCAGCGGTTGAGCTACCGCAGCTCGATGTAGGGGGCTATCGTAGGGAAGGTCAAGGTCGCCGGAAACAGAGGCTGAGACGCGCCGGAGGTAGTGGTGCTCGCGGGTGTAGGGCGACCGGTGCTGGGGCTCCTGCTGGGCGCAGAGGACGCCGGGTGCGGGGCGCAGGTGCTCGAGGAGCTCCTCTCCTCGAGCGCTCGAGTGACAGGGACTCGGCGAGGAGGAGGCGCGATTGCGGCCTGGCGCTGCAGAGGGAGGCAGGAGGTGAGGCAAGGCACAGAGGCAAGAAGGTGCAGCAGCGACCAAGGTCTTGGCGAGGGGGTCGGGTGCGGGCTCTTGTGGCACCATGGCTGCACATGCTCGAGGACGGAGCTGCAGGCACGAGCAGCCGAAGGAGGGCGTCGGCGCGGGAGAAGAAGCAGGGCACGGCGCCATGGCGGAAGCAGCAGCGAGGAGATCGGGCGCTGCGCGGCAAGGGACGTGACGAGGCGATGGGGATCGGGCACTGGTACGAGGGGCTCCTCCCCTGTGGTGGCGCTGGATGAAGGGGATCGAGAGAATGGGGATCGAGGGGGATGGGGGAAAAGGCCTCGAGCGAAGGCCCCTGGCGGCGCTGGATGGAAAACGGAGGAAGGGAGCGATCGGGCTAGGGTTTGGAGGGGATCGGCCAGGCCTAGGGGGAGGGCGCCGGCTGGGCCTTGGGCCATCTCAAAGGAGGGAAAAAAATAGGAGGCCTAGCAGGCTGGATTAAATGAAAAGAAGGGAAAAAATGATTTTTCCTTTACTATTTACAGAAAGGAGATAGAAGCAAAATATTTATTTGGAGGGCCAAATAAATACAAGTTGAGTTGGAAACTGGCATGGAGATACTTTGACAAATTTCAAAGTGCCACAACTGGAATTGAAATATTTGGAGAAGGATCAAGGACTTAGAATATTTGGAAAAAATGAGAGAGATTTGAAATGCAAGTTTGTTTGGGTTGATCCCATACGAATGGAATATTTATTGTAGCTCCCTAATAATATTGGGAGACTTAGAATATGTTATAAAGAGAAATCACCATTGTGAATATCCCTTGATTTAAATAGATCAACGATCTATGCAATTTATTTAGTTGATTTAAGAAAAGAAATGACATGATGGCATGATGACATGATGCAATGCACATGATGCAAAGATGAAATGCAACGGACCAAACAAATCACACGACGAAACCCGGAAACCCTGGAAGGCATCTGAAGCTCCGGTCTTGGGGCATTACAATTACCAGATTGTGTTTCAGCATCAGAAATAGAAATATCATTTGGATTCTCAGGTGTTTCAGTAACAGGTTCACTAGAAGCATGCAAAGTCCTATCATTTTTCTTTTTCTTCCTTTTAGAAGGACTAGGTACATCTATATTATTTCTCTGAGAATCTTGCTCAATTCTCTTAGGGTGGCCTTCAGGATACAAAGGTTCCTGAGTCATTCTACCACCTCTAGTCATAACTCTAATAGCATTATCATCATCTTTACTATTCAATTCATTGAGCAAATCATTTTGAGCTTTAAGTACTTGTTCTACTTGAGTCGTAACCATAGAAGCATGTTTACTAATAAGGTTAAGTTCACCTTTGACATTAGCCATATAATCACCCAAGTGTTCAAGCATATTTGAATTGTATTTCAATTGTCTACCAAAATAAGCATTAAAATCCTCTTGCTTAGCCATAAATCTATCAAACTCATCTAAGCATGGGCTAGCAAACTTAGTAAATGGGATTTCAGCTTTATCATATCTATAGAGAGAATTTACCTTTACTACCTGTGTTGGGTTATCAAGACCATGAGTTTCTCCAATAGGTAAAGGATTAAGATCATATGTTTCTTCAACAGGCGGTAAATTAAGACCGTGTATTTCTTCAATAGAAGGTAAATTCTTAACATCTTCAGCTTTAATACCTTTTTCTTTCATAGATTTCTTTGCCTCTTGCATATCTTCAGGACTGAGAAATAGAATACCCCTCTTCTTCGGAGTTGGTTTAGGAATAGGCTCAGGAACTGGCTCCGGAGGTGTCCAATTATTTTCATTTGTCAACATATTATTCAATAGAATTTCAGCTTCATCTGGCGTTCTTTCCCTGAAAACAGAACCAGCACAACTATCCAGGTAATCTCTGGAAGCATCGGTTAGTCCATTATAAAAGATATCAAGTATTTCATTTTTCTTAAGAGGATGATCAGGCAAAGCATTAAGTAATTGGAGAAGCCTCCCCCAAGCTTGTGGGAGACTCTCTTCTTCAATTTGCACAAAATTATATATATCCCTCAAAGCAGCTTGTTTCTTATGAGCAGGGAAATATTTAGCAGAGAAGTAATAAATCATATTCTGGGGACTACGCACACAACCAGGATCAAGAGAATTAAACCATATCTCAGCATCACCCTTTAATGAGAACGGAAATATTTTAAGGATATAAAAGTAACGAGTTCTGATGCGGAGCATCCCAAGGTCACCCCCATGGACCTACCATCGTCTCACCAAGTGCCTACCGGGCCCATGACTCGATCACGTGCAAGAGCCCTTGAAACCGAGGTGACATCTCTCCTCTCACAATTCCACTCCGATGCGCATGAAGCATGGCTACTACCTCATATGGATACATTATGCATAATCAGGTACAATGGAGAATCTAAGGAGCAAGGAAAAGAAGAAGAGGAAGATGGACGAGAAGACGGAGAAGAAGAAGAGCTGCAGGAAAATTCCCAGCCACCGGACGACCGGCCGGGACCGGACGTCCGGCGCCTGAAGCGTCAGCCGAGCTCCAGCCAGCGGACGTCCGGCCCGGACCGGACGACCGGTGCACCTGCACCCGAAGCGAACGAGCGGACGTCCGGTCCGGACCGGACGATCGGCGCACCAGCACCCGAGGAAACATCAGTGGAAGTCCGGAGCCTCCGGACGTCCGGCGCCCCCATCACAGAGCAGAACCAGCGGACGACCGGAGGACACCGGACGTCCGGCAGCTCCTAAGACACCGGACGACCGGTCCCCAGCAGACGTCCGGTACCTGGCTGCGTCCAGATTCGGGCCCGAGGCCCATGTACCCCTTCACTTCGCCACCTTTTGCACTTAGACTATAAATAGACCCCCCATTCATCCTAGCTAGGGTTAGCGTTGGTTTAGCTCATACTCAGAGATAGAGCTTCGCTCATCCTCATCGGATCTACTCCTCGTGAGAGACCGCGGCCTCTTCGGAGAAGATCCCTTTGGATTCAAGACCTCCTTGCGGAGAAGATCCTCTTATGGCTTCAAGACCTCCTCACGGAGAAGAACCGGTTACCGTGTATCGTCCCTAGTTGTCCGTGATTCGTGTATCGTTCTATGTACTCGAGGATCTAGCCCATGTGTGACTTATTCGTGTCGGTTTAGTGGTTTCCTCTTGTGTTTTCCTTCCATTCATCCTCATGTTCTTCGTGTTTCTCCCGGGATCCGCTCCTTTCATGGAAGATCGGGCGATTAGGGTCTCTACCCTACATCAAGTTCTCTCATCAGTAGTGAACATGGTGGCTATATCATTTAATTTAGTAAGATGTGCCACAACAGTTTCAGATTCATAGCCATGAAAAGGATCAGATTCAACCAAAGTAATTATATCAGGATCAACAGAGAATTCATAATCCTTATCAGTAACACAGATAAGTGAAGTAGCAAAAGCAGGGCCAGGTTTCATTCTAGCATTTAGAGATTGCTTGTTCCATTTAGCTAATAACCTCTTAAGTTTGTTTCTATCTTTGCAAGCAAAAATAGCTAAAGAAGCTTCTTGATCAAAAACATAACCCTCAGGAATAACAAGTTATTCTTCATCATCACTTTCATCAGTATTATCAGATTCAATATTTTCAATCTCTCTAGCCCTAGCAAGTTGTTCATCGAGAAAATCACCAAGTGGCACAGTAGTATCAAGCATAGAAGTAGTTTCATCATAAGTATCATGTATAGCAGAAGTAGCATCATCAATAACATGCGACATATCAGAACGAATAGCAGAAGCAATTTTAGGTGTCGCAAGCTTACTCAAAACAGAAGGTGAATCAAGTGCAGAGCTAGATGGCAGTTCCTTACCTCCCCTCGTAGTTCAGGGATAAATCTTTGTTTTTGGATCTCTCAAGTTCTTCATAATGATAAGCATATATATATCCCAAGTGACTCAAAGAATAGAGCTATGCTCCCCGGCAACGGCGCCAGAAAATAGTCTTGGTAACCCACAAGTATAGGGGATCGCAACAGTTTTCGAGGGTAAAGTATTCAACCCAATTTATTGATTCGACACAAGGGGGGCCAAAGAATACTCTCAAGTATTAGCAGCTGAGTTGTCAATTCAACCACACTTGGAAACTTAATATCTGCAGCAAAGTATTCAATAGCAAAGTAATATGATAGTAGTGGTGACGGTAACAAAAGGTAACAGTAGTAAAAGTAATGTTTTTGGTATTTTGTAGTGATGATAGCAATAGCAACGGAAAAGTAAATAAGCGAAGAACAATATATGGAAAGCTCGTAGGCAATGGATCGGTGATGGAGAATTATGCCGGATGCGGTTCATCATGTCACTACTAGGGAAAACCTTATACACAGAATCTTAGCAGCAGCGCGGCATAAAAACAGGCGCTGCTGCTAAGTAGTAGCAGCACGGCTACGGAAAGCTCGCTACTGGTGCAAACTTAGCAATAGCGCGTGACGCTTAAACCGCGCTGCTACAAAAATCCACCGACAGTACACAACGACATAAGTTTACCAGTAGCGCGGCGCCAGGGAGCTCGCTGCTGCTAATGCCATAGTAGCAGCGCGCTTTTTTGTCACCTCGCTGCTGCTGATTTTGAAATTGTGCACAGGGTTGGCCCGTTTAGCAGTAGCGCGTGACAGGAAAGCGCGTTGTTGCTACGCTCTTAGCAGCGGCGCGCTTTCTCTCCCGCGCTACTGCTAAGACGCAGCACCCACCACCTTTTCCACCTCCCCCTCCCCATCTCCTCTCCTCCCTTTACCCTACCTCCCACATCCTTCCTCTCTCACTCTTCTTCTTCCTCAATACTTCTCCCCCCATTACTCTCCCTCTTCTACCTACCTTTCTCTCTCTTCATTACTCCTAGCTATAACTACACCACCTCCATTAATTCATCTCCTTTCTCTTTTTCCTCCCCCCTCCACTAGTTGAAGTTGTCTCCTCCCAAATTAGCAAGCTAGGTAGATGTAGCATTTAGTTAAGTGACCTATTTGCCCCCTAACTAGATCTTTCTTTGTCAAGAAGAGCTTTGTGCACTTTTGACCTCCCTACATCATCATCTCCACCGTGTGCTCGATCTCGAGATAGAGGTGTGATTAATATTTCATGCTTTTGCAAAATGGAAATATGTTTATGCATGTGTGTGTGATGTTTTTATGGAAATTGTGTGTGTGGCATGAGTTGACGCCAAATTGTGCATTTGAGTTGCCTATGTTGCCGAAATGTCGATTTATTTCCGTTTCGGCGAATTCCGGGCAAACTCTAGATCTATATATGTCCTATTTTTAAGGAAGGTCATGCTGAATTTTTGTATGACTTTGATGAATGCACGCATTTTTATAATCAATTTGTTTATTATTACCGTGCAGAGTTGATGATGGTCAGTGGAACGATGGTGGACAGGTGGTTGCGGTCGGCGGTGCAGGACATGAAGGAAAATAACCTGACAGAGGTTTTATGTCCGTGTCGAAAATGCAAAGGAATAGTTTGGCTTGACCCCCATGTCGATGGTTGTGTAGAAGCGCACCTGCTCATGACTGGTTTCATGGATGGCTATACTCGATGGATAACTGAAGATGAGGATGACGATGTTGAGGATGCCGACGGGGCAGGCAATGATGACACGGGGCAAGACGAAGAGATGATTGATAATGGCGGCGGGGAAGAGGCCGGACATGGCGGCGGAGAAGGGGCCAGACATGGCGGCGGAGAGAACGACATGGACTCCATGCAGCAGAGTTCATCGGTACTAAGTTCAATCGTGCGGGACCCTCATGTTCAAGCATTGCTTCGCAAGGAGACGAGTACTGAGAGAGCTGCTTCTAGAGAGGAGGCTAAGCTGGAGCAACTGGTGGTAGACTCGAACACTCCATTGTATGATGGTTGCAATCCTGAGGTGACCCGCTTGAGTTTCACGCTCCAACTGCTGAAGACGAAGGCTAAAAACAAATGGACCGACACTAGCCTCGATGAGCATCTCAAGTACCTAAAGGATGTTCTTCCCGAGGGTAATCTATGTCCTAGTAGTGTTGATGAGGCCAAGAAGATCGTGTGCCCTCTTGATCTGCCACATGTTAGATGCCATGCATGCATCAACGATTGCATAATTTATCGGAAGGAGCATGCGGAAAAAACAAGTTTTCCGATGTGCAATGCTTCTCGATACAAGAAGGCCGGGAAGAAATGTCCCCAGAAAGTGGTATGGTACTTACCGATCACTCCCCGTCTCCAGAGGTATTTTGTAGATCCCAAGGAAGCAAAGCTAATGCGCTGGCACGCGGAGAGGAAGAAGCCCGACGATGGAGATGATACGAAGCTGAGACACGTCAAGGATGGAAGCCAGTGGAGAGCATTGAATAGCTTCTATCGGTATTTTGAATGTGATGCAAGGAACATCATGCTCGGCGCGTGTACCGATGGCATGAATCCGTTTGGCAACCAGAGCACCAACCATAGCACATGGCCCGTGTTTGTATGGATGTACAACCTCCCCCCTGGTTGTGCATGAAATCGAAGTACATTCACATGAGCATGCTTATTCAAGGGCCGAAACAACCAGGAAATAATATTAATTTGTATCTGGGGCTACTTCAGGAGGAGTTAGACACGTTATGGAAAACACCGGCCAAGACATGGGACGCCAGCAAAGGCGAGTATTTCAACATGAGAGTCGCGCTGATCACGACAGTGCACGGCTATCTTGGTTACGGATATGTGGCAGGCCAGGTGTGCCATGGATATTGCAGATGCACGCGGTGCATGGATGATACGACGTCTTAGCAGCTAACGTCAAGGAAAGATGGCGGGTCTGGGAAAATCGTGTACATGGGGCATCGAAGATGGCTCGAACAGGACGACCCGTGGAGAAACCGTGGAGATCTATTCAATGGTCACGCTGAGCATCAGGGACCTCCACGTAAGCGGAGCGGTGCCGAAATCGATGAGCTGTTGAAAAACTGGAAGGAGTGCCCCGCGCCGGGAAAGACGATGAGAAAGGCGTCGGAGCCGCTGCTGAAGGTATGGAAGACGAGGTCTGTGTTCTGGGACTTGGAGTACTGGCACAAACTCGATACACCTCATTGCCTTGATCAAATGCATATCTGTAAGAATGTCCTTGAGAGCTTGCTCGCAACACTGATGAACATGCCGGATAAGACCAAGGATGGGCCGAAGGCAAGAAAAGACTTGCAAGATTTGAAAATCAGGGAAGATCTGCACATGCCGCCCCGTAAAATGTCAGACGAGATAGAGACGGAGACAGAGGCACGGGAGAAGAAGGGCAAGAAAATAAAGAATGAGGATTATTGCCCCCCTTCTTGCTTCACCTTAAGTCAGGCTGAGATCAATCAATTCTTTAAGTGCCTTACCGGAGTCAAAGTTAGTTCCGGTTACTGTGGCAAGATAAGTAGATATCTAGACACGGACAAGAAAAGGTTCAGCGGGATGAAGTCTCATGACTGTCATGTGATGATGACGCAGATATTACCTGTTGCCCTTAGAGGGATAATGGACAAGCACGTCCGTGACACGCTTATTGGTCTCTGCAACTTTTTCGACGTCATCTCTCGAAATTCGATCAGTGTGAAGCAGCTCCGAAGGCTACAAGAAGAGATCGTTGTGATACTGAATGAGCTTGAGATGTACTTCCCGCCCGCATTCTTTGACGTGATGGTGCATCTGTGTGTCCATATTGTGGATGACATAATAGACCTAGGACCGTCATTCCTGCACAACATGATGCCGTTTGAGAGGATGAATGGGATCATCAAAGGATTCGTTCGTAACATGTCCCGTCCGGATGGAAGCATCGTCCAGGGCTATTTGACACAAGAGTGCATCTCTTTCTGTGAGAATTTTCTATATGGCGCAGACCATCCGCCTGGTGTTAGTGTTGGTTTGCCCGTTAACAAGCACGATGGGAGGCTCGAAGGAGAAGGTTACTGCAATGGTCGCAGGGAACTGCACGTGGCATACTCAGATCGACGCAGCGACTTTGACAGAGCAAACTTGGTAGTGCTACAACACCTAGACGAGGTAGATCCTTTTGTGGCACTGCACAAAGAATATATAATGTAGGCATGTATTCCTATTTTGTATACACACTTAATTAGCCATTATTATGCATGGGTCCAATGATGTAATATATATATGTTCCTATTTTGTATACACACTTAGCCATTATTATGCAAGGGTCCAATGATGTAATATATATGTTCCTATTATGCTGAGGAAAAGAAAAAAGGGAAACTGGTTATAGCAGTAGCGCTTTAGTGAAAAAGAGCTACAGCTAGTCAAGGTAGCAGTAGTGGTTTCTGCAGAAAATCGCTATAGCTACTCGTAATAGTAGTAGTGCGTTTACTACTGCTACGTCCACTTAACCCAAAATTCTCCCTATCCCTGCTTCATCCTGCCTCGTTTCCCCCAAATCCCCACTCTCTTACTCGGCCCCGTCACACCGCCGCGCCCGCCCCCGACCTCGGCGCGCTCACCCCTGACCCCGGCGCGCTCGCCCCCGACCCCGCCACCCCCGACCCCGCCGCGCTCGCCCCCGACCCCGCCGCCCCTGACCCAGGCGCGCTCGCCCCCGGCGCCGGCGCTCGCCCCCGACCCGTCGGCCCTCGCCTCCCTCCTCTGCTTCCTCCCCTCCCAACCTCGGCCGTCGTCGGGCCTACCTCCTCGCCCTGCACCCTCTGTAAACCACCCCCCCTCTCTCTCTCTGCTAGCTAGGGTTAATTTACTTAGGTTTTAGTTATGTTAATTAGGTTATCTATTTAGTTATGAATTTAGATAGGTTTCAAAATTTGCTGAATTTATATGCAAATTTGAACTGGACATGTGATTTGTGGATATGTCATGTTTTGGACATGTCATGTTTTGGTAAATGATCTGAGTTGCCTATGTTACGCCGGAATGTTGATTCATTTCCGTTCCGGTGAATTTCGGGCGCTCGATATGTCCATTTTTTAGCAAAGGTCATGCCGAAATTGTCCTCATGCCTTATCATCCAAAGTAAGTCAGTTTCGAACAACCCTTTCATACATTTCAATCATTCCTTCTCTCTCTATGGGGAATAATTTGAGGTGTCTTTTCCCCGCAGCAACGGGCGCGCCGTCCTTATCGTTCTTTATCCGCAAGTCTCCCACGCCGTGTATTTTGACCCTTCCAGAGACTACGAGAAAAAAGACTACACCCACATAATGAATATTCTAGATGATGCTCTCCAAGGCTTCAGCTTTAGAGGTGGCCACATGCAGATCAGGAAACAAAGGAACAAGAAGATGGGTTTCGCACATAAAACTAACTTCTCCTGCATCCAAGTCCCAAAACCAAGCAAGAAGGATGGATTCCACATCCTCCATCTCATGATTCAGTTCAACACGGATCACCAAAAGCTTTGCATGAGAAGCAGAAATGATGATCATATCCACAAGTGGCTAGAATCTCATGGAGAAGCGGATTATAAACTTAGAGATGACTTCTTTCGCATCCAAAGCGACATTGCGACGATCATCATGAAAGAAGTCGTCGATGAGAAGGGGATGTTCCACCATGGCCCTATATCGCGAGCTGACGTCCGAACTCGCATAGGCATGCAATGTCTAGACCTCACGCCGTTCAAGAAGCTAGGGTCCATCCTCGATGATATGGAAGGATGGAACTTCTAGTGATTTATGATGCCGATGATGATGATATGTGTCGGTTGAACTTGTATACTATTTGTAGCGATGCAACTTTGTGATGTCCACGATCCCTGCCGAACTTGCGTAACGCTACTTTGTTAGTTTGCGTACGATGACCTGCGTACCTCTAGTTAATTAATTTGTGTACTGTATGTTGCATCTAGTTGCTAACCCTTTCTTTTTCGGTGTTCTCTAGTATATTTTGTTGCATATATATGATTGTACATCCTCTTCATGAACATGCATCTCTAACAGGTACCTAGTTTCTTGATGGCGAGATGGAACTGCTATGTCGTGTACAAAGGGAAGGTTCCGGGGGTGTACAACGAGTGGCATGAGTGTCAGGCGCAAGTGAATGGGTTCTTGGACACCAGCCATAAAGGCTTCAAAAGCAGACAAGAAGGAGAAGCTAGTTACTTGAGGTTCACGCTAGCGCGAGAGAGGACTCGTAACCGCCATCTCATGTATTGCATAGTTCCGCTCTCACTCATAGTGATAGCTCTTCTCGCGTATACCTTTGTTTAGATGGATGACGTTGTAGTTGCAAGTATTCGAGACTTGCATGTATCGCTATTTTCGAGATGATGACAAGATACCACTTTGTGTTGGATGATGATTATGACGAGACTATTTGTATGTATATGCTATGATTACATTTGTGGTCTCGCAGGCATTTGTATGTGTATCATGATGACATTTGTATGTGCTAAAGATTCTTCTATAAAGCCTGTTCAAATACAAAACAAATATGCCGAAAAAAACAAAAAACTACTAAAATTAGCAGTAGCGAGTGGAGAAAAGTTAGCAGCAGCGCGGTTGTAGCAGTAGCGCGCACAGGGGAAGCGCGCTATAGCTATTAGCAGCAGCGAGGTTCCTTTAAGAGCGCTGCTGCAACACTTGTGTAGCAGTAGCGCGGGTGGACCAGCGCTACTGCTATACGTTAGCTGTAGCGCCTTATTAGTAGCGCCGGCCCCCGCCCTACTAAAAGGCCGAAAACCCGCGCTGCTGCTAGGCTTTTCCCTAGTAGTGTGTAACAGTCATAACCTAGGGTGACACAGAACTAGCTCCAGTTCATTGATATAATGTAGGCATGTATTCCGAACATAGTCATACGTGCTTATGGAAAAGAACTTGCATGACATCTTTTGTCCTACCCTCCCGTGGCAGCGGGGTCCTTACGGAAACTAAGGGATATTAAGGCCTCCTTTTAATAGAGTACCGGAACAAAGCATTAACACATAGTGAATACATGAACTCCTCAAACTACGGTCATCACCGGTAAGTATCCCGAGTATTGTCACTTCGGGATTAACGGATCATAACACATAATAGGTGACTATAGGCTTGCAAGATAGGATCAAGAACTCTCATATATTGATGAAAACATAATAGGTTCATATCTGAAATCATGGCACTCGGGCCCTAGTGACAAGCATTAAGCATAGCAAAGTCATAGCAACATTAATATCAGAACATAGTGGATACTAGGGATCAAACCCTAACAAAACTAACTCGATTACATGATAAATCTCATCCAACCCATCACCGTCCAGCAAGCCTACGATGGAATTACTCAAGCACGATGGTGAGCATCATGAAATTGGTGATGGAGGATGGTTGATGATGACGATGGCGATGGATTCCCCTCTCCGGAGCCCCGAACGGACTCCAAATCAGCCCTCCCGAGAGGTTTTAGGGCTTGGTGGCGCCTCTGTATCGTAAAACGCGATGAATTCTTCTCTCTAATTTTTTTCTCCCCGAAACACAATATATAGAGTTGGAGTCGGAGAGGCACCAGGGGGCCCACGAGGTAGGGGGCGCGCCCCCACCCTCGTGGACAGGTGGTGGGCCCCCTAGCCTTCATCTTTTGCAGGTATTTTTTATATTTTCTAAAAATTTGCTCCGTGAAGTTTCAGGTCATTCCGAGAACGTTTG
This sequence comes from Triticum urartu, assembly GCF_003073215.2. Taxonomy (NCBI): domain Eukaryota; kingdom Viridiplantae; phylum Streptophyta; class Magnoliopsida; order Poales; family Poaceae; genus Triticum; species Triticum urartu. The sequence goes on along the minus strand of NC_053026.1, from coordinate 44,899,699 downwards.
TTTCTGCACATAAATAACACCATGGTAATTCTGCTGAAAACAACGTCAGTCCGGGTTAGTTCCATTCAAATCATGCAAGTTAGAGTCCAAAACAAGGGAAAAAGTGTTTGGAAAAGTAGATACGACGGAGACGTATCAGTATCTTCCATGTTAGGCGGGTTATTCTCAAGAGGAGTGGACTTCGCTCCTCACTCACGAGAAAGTGGCTGGTCACCGGGATGCCCAGTCCCATGCTTTATGCAAATTAAATCAAAATAATTGCAAACAAAACTCCCCCTGGGACTCTTGTTAGTTGGAGGCACTCGTTGTTTCGAGCAAGCCATGGATTGATGCTTGTTGGTGGAGGGGGGGGTATAAACTTTACCATTCTGTTTGGGAACCGCCTATAATGTGTGTAGCATGGAAGATATCGCCATCTCTTGGTTGTTATGTTGACAATGAAAGTATACCGCTCAAAATAGTATTCATCTCTATTTCAAAACCAAGCTCTGGCACCTCTACAAATCCCTGCTTCCCTCTGCAAAGGGCCTATCTATTACTTTTATGTTGAGTCATCATTCTCTTATTAAAAAGCACCAGTTGGAGAGCACCACTGTCATTTGCATTCATTACTGTTAGTTTACATTGAGTATGACTTGACTTGATCTCTTTTACCATGAATTACAATGTCTAGTCAATCCTTGATCTTTAAAGGTGCTCTGCATTTATGTTTTGCGGTCTCAGAAAGGGTTAGCGAGATACCATCTTGTTATATCATATTATGATTGTTTTGAGAAAGTGTTGTCATTCGAGATTTATTATTATTGCTCGCTAGTTGATTATGCCATTTATATGAGTAAACATGAGACCTAAGCGTTATTGTGAATATGGTTAGTTTATAATCTTTGCTGAAAACTTGAATGCTGGCTTTACATATTTACAACAACAAGAGCAAACAGAGTTTGTAAAAGTTTTTCTTTATCACTTTTAGTTTGTCAACTGAATTGCTTGTGGACAAGCAAAGGCATAAGCTTGGGGCCGAGGAGTTGATACGTCTCCGTCGTATCTACTTTTCCAAACACTTTTGCCCTTGTTTTGGACTCTAACTTGCATGATTTGAATGGAACTAACCCGGACTGACGCTGTTTTCAGCAGAATTGCCATGGTGTTATTTATGTGCAGAAACAAAAGTTCTCGGAATGACCTGAAACTCCACGGAGCGTATTTTTGGAAATAATAAAAAATACTGGCAAAAGATCAAGGCCAGGGGGCCCACACCCTAGCCACGAGGGTGGGGGCGCACTTGCCCCCCTGGGCGTGCCCCCCTACCTCGTGGGCCCCCTGGAGCTCCTCCGACCTCAACTCCAACTCTATATATTCATGTTCGGAGAGAAAAAAAATCAAGGAGAAAGATTCATCGCGTTTTACGATACAAAGCTGCCGCCAAGCCCTAAACTCTCTCGGGAGGGCTGATCTGGAGTCCGTTCGGGGCTCCGGAGAGGGGAATCCGTCACCATCATCATCAGCAACCATCCTCCATCACCAATTTCATGATGCTCACCGCCGTGCGTGAGTAATTCCATCGTAGGCTTGCTGGACGGTGATGGGTTGGATGAGATTTATTATGTAATCGAGTTAGTTTTGTTAGGGTTTGATCCCTAGTATCCACTATGTTCTGAGATTGATGTTGCTATGACTTTGCTATGCTTAATGCTTGTCACTAGGGCCCGAGTTCCATGATTTCAGATCTGAATCTATTATGTTTTCATGAATATATGAGAGTTCTTGATCCTATCTTGCAAGTCTATAGTCACTTACTATGTGTTATAATCCGACAACCCTGAAGTGACAATAATCGGGACCACTCCCGGTGATGACCATAGTTTGAGGAGTTCATGTATTCACTATGTGTTAATACTTTGGTCCGGTACTCTATTAAAAGGAGGCCTTGATATCCCTTAGTTTCCGCTAGGACCCCGCTGCCACGGGAGGGTAGGACAAAAGATGGCATGCAAGTTCTTTTCCATAAGCACGTATGACTATATTCAGAATACATGCCTACATTACATTGATGAATTGGAGCTAGTTCTGTGTCACCCTAGGTTATGATTGTTACATGATGAACCACATCCGGCATAATTCTCCATCACCGATCCATTGCCTACGAGCTTTCCATATATTGTTCTTCGCTTATTTACTTTTCCGTTGCTATTGTTATCATCACTACAAAATACCAAAAACATTACTTTTGCTACCATTACCACTACTATCATATTACTTTTCTACTAAATAGTTTGCTGCAGATATTAAGTTTCCAGGTGTGGTTGAATTGACAACTCAGCTGCTAATACTTGAGAATATTCTTTGGCTCCCCTTGTGTCGAATCAATAAATTTGGGTTGAATACTCTACCCTCGAAAACTGTTGCGATCCCCTATACTTGTGGGTTATCATCGCCCGACTTCGCTTGTCGGGGCCATGCTCCCACCTGCCCCGCCCGCACGCCCGGCGGACGCCGCCCCGCCCGTCAGCTCACTGGTCCCCTCTGATGCCTCTACATTTTTTGCGTTCGTGCCTCCGATTGCTGCCACAATAGACTGTTGGAAATATGCCCTAGAGGCAATCATAAATTGGTTATTGTTATATTTCCTTGTTCATGATAATCGTTTATTATCCATGCTAGAATTGTATTGATAGGAAACTCAGATACATGTGTGGATACATAGACAACACCATGTCCCTAGTAAGCCTTTAGTTGACTAGCTCGTTGATCAATAGATGGTTGTGGTTTCCTGACCATGGACATTGGATGTCGTTGATAACGGGATCACATCATTAGGAGAATGATGTGATGGACAAGACCCAATCCTAAGCCTAGCACAAAGATCGTGTAGTTCGTATGCTAAAGCTTTTCTAAATGTCAAGTATCATTTCCTTAGACCATGAGATTGTGCAACTCCTGGATACCGTAGGAATACTTTGGGTGTGCCAAACGTCACAACGTAACTGGGTGGCTATAAAGGTACACTACAGGTATCTCCGAAAGTGTCTGTTGGGTTGGCACGAATCGAGACTGGGATTTGTCACTCCGTGTAAACGGAGAGGTATCTCTGGGCCCACTCGGTAGGACATCATCATAATGTGCACAATGTGACCAAGGAGTTGATCACGGGATGATGTGTTACGGAACGATTAAAGAGACTTGCCAGTAACGAGATTGAACAAGGTATCGGGATACCGACGATCGAATCTCGGGCAAGTATCGTACCACTAGACAAAGGGAATTGTATACGGGATTGATCGAATCCTCGACATCGTGGTTCATCTGATGAGATCATCGTGGAACATGTGGGAACCAACATGGGTATCTAGATCCCGCTGTTGGTTATTAACCGAAGAACGTCTCGGTCATGTCTGCATGGTTCCCGAACCCGTAGGGTCTACACACTTAAGGTTTGATGACGCTAGGGTTATAAAGGAAGTTTGTATGTGGTTACCGAATGTTGTTCGGAGTCCCAGATGAGATCCCGGATGTCACGAGGAGTTCCGGAATGGTCCGGAGGTAAAGATTTATATATGGAAAGTCCTGTTTTGGTCACCGGAAAAGTTTCGGGTTTTATCGGTAACGTATCGGGACCACCGGGAGGGTCCCGGGGGTCCACCAAGTGGGGCCAAAAGCCCCAGAGGGCTGCATGGGCCAAGTGTGGGAGGGAACCAGCCCCAGGTGGGCTGGTGCCCCCCCCCCCCCGCAAGGGCCCAAGGCGCCTAAGGGGAGGAAGGGGGGCAAACCCTAAGGGCAGATGGGCCTTAGGGCCCATACCTGGTGCGCCTCCCTCTCCCCTCCACCTGGCCGCCACCCAGATGGGATCTGGGGGCTGCCGCCACCCCTAGGGAGGGAACCCTAGGTGGGGGCGCAGCCCCTCCCCTTCCCCTATATATACTTGAGGTTTGGGCTGCCCAAGACACACGAGTTCCTCTCCTTCTTGGCGCAGCCCTACCCCTCTCCCTCCTCGTCTCTTGCGATGCTTGGCGAAGCCCTGCTGGAGTACCACGCTCCTCCACCACCACCACGCCGTTGTGCTGCTGCTGGATGGAGTCTTCCTCAACCTCTCCCTCTCTCCTTGCTGGATCAAGGCATGGGAGACGTCACCGGGATGTACGTGTGTTGAACGTGGAGGTGCCGTCTGTTCGGCACTAGGATCTCCGGTGATTTGGATCACGACGAGTACGAATCCTTCAACCCCGTTCTCTTGAACGCTTCCGCTTAGCGATCTACAAGGGTATGTAGATGCACTCTCCTTCCCCTCGTTGCTGGTTTCTCCATAGATAGATCTTGGTGACACGTACGAAAATTTTGAATTTCTGCTATGTTTCCCAACAGTGGTATCAGAGCTAGGTCTATTGCGTAGATTCTATGCACGAGTAGAACACAAAGTAGTTGTGGGCGTTGATTTTGTTCAATATGCTTACCGTTACTAGTCCAATCTTGTTTCGACGGTATTGTGGGATGAAGCGGCCCGGACCGACCTTACACGTACTCTTACGTGAGACAGGTTCCACCGACTGACATGCACTAGTTGCATAAGGTGGCTAGCGGGTGCCAGTCTCTCCCACTTTAGTCGGAACGGATTCGATGAAAAGGGTCCTTATGAAGGGTAAATAGCAATTGGCATATCACGTTGTGGTTTTGCGTAGGTAAGAAACGTTCTTGCTAGAAACCCATAGCAACCACGTAAAATAAGCAAACAACAATTAGAGGACGTCTAACTTGTTTTTGCAGGGTATGCCATGTGATGTGATATGGCCAAAAGGATGTGATGGATGATATATGTGATGTATGAGATTGATCATGTTCTTGTAATAGGAATCACGACTTGCATGTCGATGAGTATGACAACCGGCAGGAGCCATAGGAGTTATCTTTATTTATTGTATGACCTGCGTGTCATTGAACAACGCCATGTAATTACTTTACTTTATTGCTAACCGGTAGCCATAGTAGTAGAAGTAATAAGTTGGCGTGACAAATTTAAGAAGACACGATGATGGAGATCATGATGATGGAGATCATGGTGTCATGCCGGTGACAATGATGATCATGGAGCCCCGAAGATGCAGATCAAAAGGAGCAAAATGATATTGGCCATATCATGTCACTATTTGATTGCATGTGATGTTTATCATGTTTTACATCTTTTTTGCTTAGAACGATGGTAGTAAATAAGATGATCCCTCATAATAATTTCAAGAAAGTGTTTCCCCTAATTGTGCACCGTTGCGACAGTTCGTTGTTTCGAAGCACCACGTGATGATCGGGTGTGATAGATTCTTACGTTCGAATACAATGGGTGTTGACGAGCCTAGCATGTATAGACATGGCCTCGAAACACATGCAAAACACTTAGGTTGACTTGACAAGCCTAGCATGTACAGACATGGCCTCGGAACACAAGAGACCGAAAGGTCGAGCATGAGTCGTATGGTAGATACGATCAACATGAAGATGTTCACTGATGTTGACTAGTCCGTCTCACGTGATGATCGGACACGGCCTAGTTGACTCGGATCATGTAATCACTTAGATGACTAGAGGGATGTCTATCTGAGTGGGAGTTCATAAGATGAACTTAATTATCCTGAACATAGTCAAAAGGTCTTCGCAAATTATGTCGTGGCTCGCGCTTTAGTTCTACTGTTTAGATATGTTCCTAGAGAAAATTTAGTTGAAAGTTGATAGTAGCAATTATGCGGACTAGGTCTGTAAACTGAGGATTGTCCTCATTGCTTCATAGAAGGCTTATGTCCTTAATGCACCGCTCAGTGTGCTGAACCTCGAACGTCGTCTGTGGATGTTGCGAACATCTGACATACACATTTTGATAACTACGTGATAGTTCAGTTAAACGGTTTAGAGTTGAGGCACCGAAGACGTTTTGAAACGTTGCGAAACATATGAGATGTTTCGAGGGCTGAAATTGGGATTTCAGGCTCGTGCCCACGTCAAGAGGTATAAGACATCCGACGATTTTCTTAGCCTGCAAACTAAGGGAGAAAAGCTCAATTGTTGAGCTTGTGCTCAGATTGTCTGAGTACAACAATCATTTGAATCAAGTGGGAGTTGATCTTCCAGATGAGATAGTGATATTTCTCTGAAGTCATTACCACCAAGCTGCTAGAGCTTCGTGATGAACTATAATATATCAGGGACATATATGATGATCCTTGAGATATTCACGATGTTTGACACCACAAAAGTAGAAATCAAGAAGGAGCATCAATTGTTGATGGTTGGTGAAACCACTAGTTTCAAGAAGGGCAAGGGCAAGAAGGGATACTTCATGAAACGGCAATTCAGCTACTGCTCTAGTGAAGAAACCCAAGGTTGAACCCAAACCCGAGACTAAGTGCTTCTGTAATAAGGGGAACAGCCACTGGAGCAGAATTACCCTAGATACTTGGTAGATGAGAAGGCTGGCAAGGTCGATAGAAGTATATTGGATATACATTGTGTTAATGTGTACTTTACTAGTACTCCTAGTAGCACCATGGTATTAGATACCGGTTCGGTTGCTAAATGTTAGTAAACTCGAAATAAAAGGCTGCAGAGTAAACGAAGACTAGCTAAAGGTGAGCTGGCAATATGTGTTGGAAGTTTTTCCAAGCTTGATGTGATCAAGCATCGCACGCTCCCTCTACCATCGAGATTGGTGTTTGCATTGAGCATAGACATGATTGGATTATGTCTATCGCAATACGGTTATTCATTTAAGGAGAATAATGGTTACTCTGTTTATTTGAATAATACCTTCAATGGTCTTGCACCCTAAAATGAATGGTTTATTGAATCTCGATCGTAGTGATACACATGTTCATGCCAAAAGGTATAAGATAGTAATGATAGTACCACCTACTTGTGGCACTGCCACGTAAGTCATATCGGTATAAAACACATGAAGAAGCTCCATGTTGATGGATCTTTGGGCTCACTCGTTTTGAAAAGTTTGAGACATGCGAACCATGTCTATTGGTGTATATGCATGAAGAAACTCCATGCAAATGGACCGTTTGGACTCACTTGATTTTGAATCACCTGAGACATGCAAATCATACCACATGGGCAAGATGACTGAAAGCCTCGTTTTCAGTAAAATGGAACTAGAAAGCAACTTGTTGGAAGTAATACATTTTGATGTGTGCAGTCCGATGAGTGCTGAGGCGTGTAGTGGATATCGTTATGTTCTTACTTCACAAATGATTTGAGTAGATGTTGAGTACATTTACTTGATGAATCACGAGTCTGAATTATTGAAAGGTTCAAGTAATTTCAAGGTGAAGTTGAAAGATCGTCGTGACAAGAGGATAAAATATCTATGATATGATCATAGAGATGAATATCTGAATTACAAGTTTGGCACAGAATTAAGATATTGTGGAAATTGTTTCACAACTAATACAGCCTGGAACACCATAGTGTGATGGTGTGTCCGAACATCATAACTGCACCCTATTGGATATGATGCATACCATGATGTCTCTTATCGAATTACCACAATAGTTTATGGGTTAGGCATTAGAGACAACCACATTCACTTTAAATAGGGCATCACGTAATTCCGATGAGATGACACCGTATGAACTATGGTTTAGAGAAACCTAAGCTGTCATTTTTTAAAAGTTTGGGGCTGCAACGCTTATGTGAAAAAGTTTCAAGCTGATAAGCTCGAACCCAATGTGGATAAATGCATCTTCATAGGACACCCAAAAACAGTTGGGTATACCTCCTGTCTCAGATCCAAAAGCAAAAAGGGATTGTTTCTAAAATCGGGTCCTTTCTCGAGGAAAAGTTTCTCTCGAAAGAATTGAGTGGGAGGATGGTGGAGACTTGATGAGGTTATTGAACCGTCTCTTCAACTAGTGTGTGGCAGGGCACATGGAGTTGTTCCTATGGCACCTACACCAATTGAAGTAGAATCTTATGATAGTGATCATGAAACTTCAGATCAAGTCACTACTAAACCTCGTAGGATGACAAGGATGCATACTACTTCAGAGTGGTACGTAATCCTGTCTTGGAAGTCATGTTGCTAGACAACAATGAACCTACAAGCTATGGAGAAGAAATGGTGGGCCCGGATTCCGATAAATGGCTCGAGGCCATAAAATCCGAGAGAGGATCCATGTATGAAAACAAAGTGTAGACTTTGGCAGAACGGCTCGATGGTCGTAAGGCTGTTGAGTACAAATGGATTTTAAAAGGAAGACGGACAAAGATGGTAAGTATCACCATTAAGAAAAGCTCGACTTGTCGTTAAGATTTTCCCGACAAGTTCAAGGAGTTGACTATGATGAGACTTTCTCACTCGTAGCGATGCTAAGAGTCTGTTGGAATTATATTAGCATTATTTATGAAATCTTGCAGATAGGATGTCAAACATTGTTTCCTCGACGATTTTCTTGAGGAAAGGTTGTATGTGATACAACCAGAAGGTTTTGTCAATCCTGAAAGATGCTAATAAGTATGCAAAGCTCCAGCAATCCTTCTAAGGGCTGGAGAAAGCATCTCAGAGTTGGAATGTACGCTTTGATGAGATGATCAAAGATTTTGGGTTTATAACAAGTTTATGAGAAACTTGTATTTCCAAAGAAGTGAGTGGGAGAACTATAGAATTTCTGATGAATATATGTTGTTGACATATTGTTGATCAGAAATGACGTAGGATTTCTGGAAAGCATATAGGGTTATTTGGAAAGTGTTTTTCAATGGAAAGCCTGGATTAAGCTACTTGAACATTGAGCATCAAGATCTATGAGGATAGATCAAAACGCTTAATGGTACTTTCAAATGAGCACATACCTTGACATGATCTTGAAGGTGTTCAAGGTGGATCAGTCAAGGAAGGAGTTCTTGCCTGAGTTGTAAGGTATGAAGTTAAGACTTAAAGCTCGACCACGGCAGAAGAAAGAGAAAGGACGAATGTCGTCCCCTATGCTTTTGTCATAGGCTCTATACGGTATGCCATGCTGAGTACCGCACCTGATGTGTGCCTTGCCACATGTCTGGCAAGAGGGTACAAAGGTAATCTAGGAGTAGATCACCAGATAGCGGTCTAAATTATCCTTAGAGGAATAAGGATATGTTTCTCGGTTATGGAGGTGATAAAGAGTTCGACGTAAAGAGTTATGTCGATGCAAGCTTAACACCTATCCAGATAGCTCTGAGTAGAGATACCGGATACGTATAATGGATCAACAATTTAGAATAGCTCCAAGTAGAACAGTTATTTGAAATGGCTCCAAATGTAGCGTGGTAGTTGCATCTACAAGATGACATAGAAATTTGCAAAGTACATACGGATCTGAATGTTGTAGACCCGTTGACTGAAACCTCTCTCACAAGCATAACATGATCAAACCCAGAACTCTTTGGGTGTTGGTCACATGGGGATGTGACCTTGAGTGTTAAACACATATCGATGTGAACTGGATTATTGACTCTAGTGCAAGTGGGAGACTGTTGGAAATATGCCCTAGAGGCAATAATAAATTGGTTATTGTTATATTTCCTTGTTCATGATAATCGTTTATTATCCATGCTAGAATTGTATTGATAGGAAACTCAGATACATGTGTGGATACATAGACAACACCATGTCCCTAGTAAGCCTTTAGTTGACTAGCTCGTTAATCAATAGATGGTTGCGGTTTCCTGACCATGGACATTGGATGTCGTTGATAACGGGATCACATCATTAGGAGAATGATGTGATGGACAAGACCCAATCCTAAGCCTAGCACAAAGATCGTGTAGTTCGTATGCTAAAGCTTTTCTAAATGTCAAGTATCATTTCCTTAGACCATGAGATTGTGCAACTCCCAGATACCGTAGGAATACTTTGGGTGTGCCAAACGTCACAACGTAACTGGGTGGCTATAAAGGTACACTACAGGTATCTCCGAAAGTGTCTGTTGGGTTGGCATGAATCGAGACTGGGATTTGTCACTCCGTGTAAACGGAGAGGTAACTCTGGGCCCACTTGGTAGGACATCATCATAATGTGCACAATGTGACCAAGGAGTTGATCACGGGATGATGTGTTATGGAACGAGTAAAGAGACTTGCCGGTAACGAGATTGAACAAGGTATCGGGATACCGACGATCGAATCTCGGGCAAGTATCGTACCACTAGACAAAGGGAATTGTATACGGGATTGATCGAATCCTCGACATCGTGGTTCATCCAATGAGATCATCATGGAACATGTGGGAACCAACATGGGTATCCAGATCCCGCTGTTGGTTATTGACCGGAGAACATCTCGGTCATGTCTGCATGGTTCCCGAACCCGTAGGGTCTACACACTTAAGGTTCGATGACGCTAGGGTTATAAAGGAAGTATGTATGTGGTTACCGAATGTTGTTCGGAGTCCCGGATGAGATCCCGGACGTCACGAGGAGTTCTGGAATGGTCCGGAGGTAAAGATTTATATATGGGAAGTCCTGTTTTGGTCACCGGAAAAGTTTCGGGTTTTATCGGTAACGTACCGGGACCACCGGGAGGGTCCCGGGGGTCCACCAAGTGGGGCCACAAGCCCCAGAGGGCTGCATGGGCCAAGTGTGGGAGGGAACCAGCCCCAGGTGGGCTGGGGCCCCCCCCCCCCGCAAGGGCCCAAGGCGCCTAAGGGGAGGAAGGGGGGCAAACCCTAAGGGCAGATGGGCCTTAGGGCCCATACCTGGTGCGCCTCCCTCTCCCCTCCACCTGGCCGCCACCCAGATGGGATCTGGGGGCTGCCGCCACCCCTAGGGAGGGAACCCTAGGTGGGGGCGCAGCCCCTCCCCTTCCCCTATATATACTTGAGGTTTGGGCTGCCCAAGACACACGAGTTCCTCTCCTTCTTGGCGCAGCCCTACCCCTCTCCCTCCTCGTCTCTTGCGATGCTTGGCGAAGCCCTGCTGGAGTACCACGCTCCTCCACCACCACCACGCCGTTGTGCTGCTGCTGGATGGAGTCTTCCTCAACCTCTCCCTCTCTCCTTGCTGGATCAAGGCATGGGAGACGTCACCGGGCTGTACGTGTGTTGAACGCGGAGGTGTCGTCCGTTCGGCACTAGGATCTCCGGTGATTTGGATCACGACAAGTACGACTCCTTCAACCCCGTTCTCTTGAACGCTTCCGCTTAGCGATCTACAAGGGTATGTAGATGCACTCTCCTTCCCCTCGTTGTTGGTTTCTCCAGATAGATCTTGGTGACACGTAAGAAAATTTTGAATTTCTGCTACGTTTCCCAACACAGACCACCCCGCCTTCACCTTCACGGCGGGCGAATCATCACGTGCAACTGGTAAAGCCCCAATCTCTCCGTCTCCTAATCAACCCATTTCTTTAGCTACTGCTACGACTGTTCTGACCCACGCCACCATGGACGCAGACCTCCCTCTCCACGACTTCGACACCCACGAGTGCACCGTGTGCAAGGAGCGCCGCAAGACAGCCCGTGATCACTCCCGCTCCAAGGACAAGCTGCGCCGCAGCGCGCGCCTTGCTGGCAAGGAGGCCAAGTACTCCTCCATGCTCTCCAAGGCTGTTAAAGCCAAGGCCGCATGCCTCTCTGCTGCCGACGTGGGATCGGCCATCGATCGCGCCATCCACGACGCCCGCCTCGATGTCGCTGATGCTCCTCCCGCCTCCGCTGAAGATCTGGCCACCATTGCACTGCTCTGTGGTGCGGACGACGACCATGTTGACGCGATCCTTGAGGCTGAAGACTCGGCCCCCGGTGCTGACGACGCTCCATGATCAGCTCTCCATCTCTGCAATGCATGTCGGGATGGCCCACGATGCCGCCGCCAGTTGTCATTGTCATGCTCGTTCCTCGCGGTCCTCTGTACTTTTGGTCCCGTTTCCTCCGTAATCTAGGGCAGTTCCATAGTAGCGCGTCGTTGTACCTTTTGCTACTGTCATGTACCTATACTGCTATCTTAAACCTCTGGTGTACGCTCCATCTACATGAGTAATGCAACTTTCTCTATCTGTTCGTGGAATGTGCGTGGCCTGGGGGACGACGCAAAATGCTCGGACGTTCTCTCTGAACTCATGTCAATCAATACCCACATTGCTTTATTACAAGAGTCCAAACTCAATGCGCTCCCCGACCCAAAGTTACGATCCTTCATGCCTAGGCAGCTAGACCAAGTTTTTTCCCTACCTGTTGTCGGAACGGCGGGTGGCACCATCTCCGCCGTCAACTCTGCCTCCTTCCAAGTAATCTCCTTCAGCCACCTCACCTTCTTCTTGACCATGATTTTGCGATCCATGGCAACTGACCGTAACATAGCTATCACCAATATCTATGCCCCCTCCTCCCGCACCCTCAAACAATCCTTCTTCGATGAGCTACTTGCTATCTCACAACCAGACGGCTCTCCATGGTTACTTGTAGGATATTTCAACCTACTCTGTTATCCCTCAGACAAAAATAATGATGCGTTTAGACAATCCGAAGCCAATGCTTTCAACCAAACGCTGGATGAACTCGCCCTCATTGAGCTGCCGCTTCTTGACCGCCAATACACTTGGCCCAACAATAGAGCATCACCCACCCTAGAACGTATCGACCGTTCTTTTTCAACCTAGCTTGGGCAGACACCTTCCGAAACTCCTCCCTCTCCTCTCTCACGCGCTTCACGTTCGATCACGTACCCCTCCTCATACATGTCACCACAACAATCCCGCGGACCAATTTCTTCAAATTTGAGCCTGGCTGGGCCAAGTGGCGGCCCTGCAGTAACATTATCAGCGCCATTTGGGCCCCTTCACGGCCTACCACCACCGCCAACTCTGCCACCACCCTCGCTTCTTTGCTCAAAAAGACTCGAGCCGGGCTAAAAAATGGGTTCGCTCTCGCACTCCCGCCCCCTCCACAAATCTCGATGTAAAACCACTATCGCCGCCCTCGATCATGCAGAGGAATCCATGCCTCTCTCCCCGCCCGAACTCCTCACTCGCAAAATCATCGTGTCCCTTCTCAAAAGCAATATCCAAGAAAAAAATGGAATATTGGAAGTGGCGTGCCAAAGTTTCTCGTGCAATCCACGGAGGTGAAAACTCAAAATTCTTCCACATGTCTGCCTCACAACGCCTTAGGAAAAACAAAATCTTCTCCCTCACACGCGATGGCACGGTTTACACCTCTCACCCCCACAAAGCAAAAATCCTACGAGATTTTTTCGTCTCACTCATAGGCTCTCCTGCCACGATGTCCTGGGATTTTCACTCATAGGCTCTCCTACCATGACATCCTGGGATTTTGACCTCAGTTCCATCCATCCTCAACCTGTTCCTGGCCTTCATGCCCTTGATGTTCCGTTCTCTGAGGACGAAATTAAGTTGGCCTTCTTCCAAATGAACCCCCAAGCTAGCCCTAGACCAGACGGTTTTGACCCCTTCTTCTACAGATCTTTCTGGCCCACTATAAAACATGCCATTCTACCCTTTTTCCAACAACTCCACCAAGGCACAGCCGACACAAAATGTTTAAATCATGCCCACATCGTCCTCCTCCCCAAGAACGCATCCCCCTCCTCACCCGACGCCTTCATACCGATCTCCCTACAAAACAGCCCCGTAAAAGATTTTGCTAAAGCCATCACCTCGTGCCTAAAACCTCTCATTCCTAGTCTAGTTCATGGCAACCAAACTGGGTTCATCACCGGTAGGAATATTGCCGAAAACTACGTCTTTGCGGCCGACCTAATCAACTCCTGCCACTCCCGCAAAAGGCTGACCATGGTTTTCAAACTCGACTTCAGGAAGGCTTTTGATTCTGTCGCCTGGCCTGCCCTTGACAGAATCTTGGTTGTCCGCGGCTTCTCGCATACTTTTCGCTCCTAGATCCAAAACATCCTCCACATAGGCAAAACTGCTATCCTCCTAAATGGCATCCCCGGCCACTGGATACAATGCAAGAAAGGCCTACGCCAGGGCGACCCTGCCTCTCCCTACCTATTCCTTATCGTCGCCGATCTTCTCCAGCAACTCATCATCCAAAACTCCGAGCCTGCCCTCCTCCACCACCCCATCTTTACCCACCTGCCTCCCACCATTCTCCAATACGCCGACGACACGCTCATCATCGCAGCCACCTCCCCCCTTGCAGCCACAGCTCTCAAAAAATCCTAAATAGCTTTGCACAAGCTACCGGCCTCACCATCAACTTCTCCAAAACCACCATGGCCACCCTTCACACAGATGAAACCCTAGCTGCTGACGCTGCTCTCGCCATGGGCTGCTCACGCGCCCCCTTCCCTCAAACTTACCTCGGAATCCCCTTTGATCCAACCAAGCCCCCTCCAATGCTTTCGCACCCTTGATTGCACGATCTCAGAAGCTACTGACTGGCTGGAGAGCAAAACTTCTAGACAAAGGCGATCGGCTCATCCTCATCTCCGCGGTCCTCGACTCCCTTCTTACCTACTTCATGTCTGTTTTCTGTATCCCAAAAAAGACCCTCAAAGTCATCGACTCCTTGAGGAGGTCTTTCTTCTGGGCTGGTGAAGATGCCTGCTCGGGTGCTCAGTGTATGATTGCGTGGAAAAATGTTTGTTCACCAAAAAATTTGGTGGTCTAGGGCTCAAAAACCTACATGTCCAAAACAACGGCCTCCTAATGAAGTTTGCCACCAAAGCACTCTCCTTCGCACAATCACCTTGGCTAGACTGGCTAGATCTCCAACACCCAAACACCCTAGTTTCATCGGCCCCCAAACTTCCTTCTTGTGCTGCACGATCACCCAACAAATCCCAACCCTACAATCAATCTCCTTTGTACTCACAAACAGTGGCACACACACATACTTCTGGATGGACACCTGGCTCACACCAAAACCCCTAGCTACCACCTTACCGCACCTCTTCTTGCACTCCACCCTACAACTGGTTAAAGCGGCTAACATTTTCCGCTTCGGTATCGAAGCCAACCTCCGTAATCGTCTCTCTCTTACAGCAGAACAAGAGCTTGCTTTGCTTTTGGCTGTTTTGCGGGACTTCATGTCGTCGACTGAGGAAGATCAACGGTTCCTACTCTAGGGACATGACTTCTCCACCAAGCAGGCCTACGGCACGCTCATGACCAAGCCAGACACGGATTTCTTTGCCCCCCTCATTTGGGCACCAAGGCTCCTCGCAAAATCAAGATTTTTGCTTGGCTTCTTTTCAAAGATCGCCTCAACACCAGAGTGAACCTAGCTCACAAGCATATAATCACCTCTAATCTATGCCCCCGTTGTGCTGCGTCACCTGAGGACACCACTCATCTCTTCATCACATGTCCTCTTGCCAATCGGATATGGCAACGAGTAGGATTCCTGCCCGCCTCTAACGACCTCAACGAGCTCTAGGACACCTCGCTGCCTCAACATCTACCCAAGAATGTCTGGCCCTTCGTTCTCCTCACACTGCTTTGGAAGATTTGGGCCGCGTGAAATGACATGTTGTTTAGGTGCATTGATCAATGTTCTGTAATAACAACTAGAAACCTTATCTCTGACCTAGACCTTTGGTCACACCGTCTCGTCGATACGGGTGACAAGGAGGACGTCTTCTTGTGGTGTTCCTACCTCTCTGCATGTTGCACCATGCCTCTGTAATTCTGTACTAGCTGCTTCTGCAGCCGTTTGAGCAATATATTCAGGTGGGGAACTCCCCCCCGGTGATTCTAAAAAAAACAATGTCATTGACAACTTAAAATAGAATATATGTTTTTTAGTTTAAATGGGTTGTGTATTATCCAGTCATCTTGGCACGATCCGAGTTCAGAACATCACAAATACAATCCGGCGGGTACCTGATCCAAATTTTACACAACTTATCGGCACAACCCTCAGAAGAGATTTGATGCATTTGAGTGGATGAGGATAGAGTCTTAAGCCGAATGATTTAGATGAAAAACCAGATCGAAGAAGAAAAAACGAATGTGGAAGGTGAAGCACCAAAAACCAACGTGAGGCGGGAGGAAAAAACCAAGTGTGGAGGGGTGGGGGTGGGAGGTAAGGCGAAACTAAACTAGTAAGGCAAAAAGTAACCATGGATACCGGCATAATGGGGGACCCAGGCTTATACCGGTTTATTGGTCTTGCTATCTCCAAGGAGAAATGATATTTTTAAACATTGCATGTTCCTCGCCCAAAAGGGTGTTGGTTACTACTGTACTCGCCCAAATTGGTATCACTTATCAGTTTGCTTATTTGACAGACTATGAATATACGTTATGATCATTTCAAGGGAATCTTTGAATCAGAGGGTCGCAAATCTGATTGCTGTCAAATGGGCCGAGGTAATTCTTTCCTGCAGATATGTGATGGATAAACATGTAACAGTCCATTGTTTTACTGATTATGTTGTCCTCGGTGCTTCACATCTCAGAATTTGGAATGTAGCTGACATGATGGTATTACATTGTTTTACTATGAAAAACCCTTGAATAGTTATAAAGAAATACTCACTTTTCAATCCTGGTGCAACTATGACTGCATATTGTGATGTAACCATACAAGGAACAAACCATGACTCTAGATGAATCACTTGTGTGAGGTTCCGATTTGCCCGTCCAATTATATGGCTGGACCTGAAGCCTGGAAGGCCGTTAGTCGGGAAATGCCTATTGAGTTGCTTAGCTTATAATGTTATTAAGGATATAATCTACTTCATCTGGGCCGTTAGTCGGGAAATTTCCTCATGGCATGACAGTGTTTAGAGTCAAGATTAGTTTTGCAGAACCAATAATCTACTTCATCTTGGGGGGGGGGGGGGGGGGGTAGAGTATATAATGGTCCATATTGGCCATCTTTGGAGATTTGTTAGGATTTAATTAATAATGTTATTAAGGAGATAATCCTCTCTTGTGCAACTGCATGTTCACGACGGTTCCCTCGCTCCTCATCGAATGGACGCGCCCCTTCACTCGCGTCCCCTCCATTTGTATATAAGGATTGATCATCAATGAAATTGATACTTGTTGGATTCATTTACATCTCTCTCGTTTTTACTCGTATCATGTTATCAGCACATAGTCTCTACCGTGCGAGAAAGAAAAGGCCGAGAAGGTGGTTGACTTTCTGCATCACACGTGAAAGGGGGTGTTGAAGTGTATATGTAGATTGCCTAGCCCTTTTCATCAGGCCGGACTTTCAGTTGCGTTACCTAGTGCATGAAGCTTAACATGGTAACGGAGTTAAGGTCTTAAGTTCAAGTCCTGATTTTTACAATTTATTAAAAAATTATTGATAGCCCCTCTTTGTGTTCTTAATTCAGACTTTTGATTACGCTGGCTAGTGCATAAAACTTAACAACGTACGGCATGTGTGGTGGCGAGACTCTGGAAGGCGGCGACGCATGAGGTCTTGATAACAGCGGAGACAAACATGCATCGGCATGGATGCGTCCGTACAGAAGAAAAATCGATCAGGAGAAGGTATTTTTTGTCTTATTGGCATCAATCATGGATCTAATAATCGGTTCTTTATTTATGCATATGGAATCGTTTGTGAGCTTTGCGACAAGGATCGGTCGCTGCGTGGGCATGAACCAGAAGAATTCCTTAAGGAAGGAGGTGAAGTCTCCAGAGGTTACCAGCGGAGAGAAACTCACTCCAGCGCGGCGTCGCCACTGCCTGCACGGCGCCACGTCATGCAAGAATGTTGTGCGTAACGGTGTGGCGGAATTGCGCCATCGACAACGCGATGCGTGATAGCAAAGGTGCGGCTGGCGACTGCCCGACGGTCCGGCAAGGCGTGCCAGCCAAAACGGCCATGGCGGTTGGGGCTGTTAGCGAGGCGCTGGGGTGGACCTGCTAAAGGTAGGAAAGGCCTAAGCCCACGCCTGATGAGCCTGCCACAGGTACCTTCGGCATGCGCTGAAAGGCTCAGTAAACTAAGACAAAGGGGGGAGCTCCTATACCACCAGAAGCGCGCACCCTCGACAGCGCACACCCTCGCGTCCCCCGCGCGCCCTCTTGGGCCGGCCCATGCACGGCGCGGGGCGCCCCATTTCCTTTTTCATTTTCGGTTTGTACTATTTTTTCATTTTTTTCTTATATATTAAAATAATTTCGGATTAGTTCTGAAATTAAAAACAGTTTGAATTGTGAATTTTCAAAAAAGTTTTTGGATTCAAAAAATATTTGCGATTCAAAGAATGAACATATTTTGAATTTTAATGAAAAAAATTTATGAGCATTCTTTAACAATGATGCACATTTTTTATATTTCATGAACAAATTTTGAACCCAACGAACATTGCTTGAATTTTATGAACAAAATTTGTATGCAAAAACCTTTTTTTGAAAAAAATGGATGAACAAATTTTGATTTGAATGAACATTTTCTCAAAATCTACGAACAAATTTGTAATTTGATGAACATTTTTGCAATTTGATAAATAAATTTTGATTTTTGATGAACATTTTTAAAATCCGACGAACAAAAGGTAAATTTGATGAACATTTTTTTAAAATTGTTGATTTTTTTTTACGTTGATGAACATTTTTTGAATTTGATGAACAAAAAACTGTTCACGAATTTAAAAAGAAAATTCGCAAAAAGTGAAACGTAAAAAAGTATATAATTTTTTAAAAAAACTGTTCGCAAATTGAAAACGAGAAATAAAAATAAAAAAGAAAACAAAATCACGACATAAAATATTTTTGTAAATAAAAAAAGAATAAAAATGAAATAGAAAACAGAAAAAGAAAAGAAAAAATGAAAGGAAAATAGAAAAAGGAACAAAAAAGAAAAAGGAAAAGGAAAAGGAAAAGGAACAAAAGAAAAACATAAAGAAGAAAAAAACCTAGAAAAAACCAGTTCAGGGAAGGTTCACTCGAGAGGGTATATGCTACCGCGCTAGGCAGCGATCTGCTCGTCGTATAGGGTTCGCCGGCAAAGGGGCGGCTGCTGTTTATGCGCCAATCTTGCATGAGATAAAGACCAGGAGGAACGAGTTCGATGACGTTACTTTCCGTCATGAAACTTGGGGGTCTAATAGTGAGGGTCATAGGTTAGCAAAGGTTGCATCAACTCTTGGCGTAGGCCGCCATGTGTGGCTAGGGAATGTACCCGATATCATTTGTATCCCTGACATTTTGAGTTTTGAATAAAAAATAAGGCAGAAGCCGATAAAATGAAAAAAAAAGAGAGGATGTGGCATGTGTGCCACTTGTTTGGGCTACACTAGTTTCGGCCCAGGACCAAATTTTGTCTTTCTCGTTTTTCTTTTTTGGTTTTAGCTTTTAGCTAAACAGTTTTTGTTCCAATGTGTTTTATAGCAATTTCTGATATATTAATGTATTATAAAGCACATTAATACATCGGCATACCTGATTAGGCAATTTGATTATTGCTATATGTTGATTTAATTTCCTAGAGAGTAAATTAATTGTGCATGATGATTTCATGCAGGACATGGTGAACATATCTAAGAGAGTGTTTTGCTTGGATTGTCATTGATAGCATCAAAATTCTGACTTGGGCTATGGATGTCAAGATTTACTTGACGCCCGAGATGAGCCCTATCGAGGGATCTGACGGGAATTCGCTTCGTCACCGGCCGGTTTCTTCCACCTCGCATGTAACGTGTTTGACAAAATTATTTGTTGAAGTAGGAGGTTTAGAGTGTGTTTGGTTTGGGAACGAAGTGGAACGGAATGTCATGATTCCATTCCACCAGAATGGGTCGGTTTCGTCTTTATGTTTGGTATGAGCAGTTCCGAGGAATGGAATGGTTACATCTTGGTGTTTGGTTTGAGAGATGGAATGTAATGGAATTGTTCATCTCATTTTATTACATGAATTAGATTTTGATAGATACCTAAACTGAATGTTGAACATTGGATTACATCGATTGTAATGAACAGATGTACTTCACCCACAAAAAAGAAAAAGATGTATTTGACGTTGCAGTACAGAAGAACACCCACGAAACACTTAATCTGAATACAGAACAGATGTACTTGACGCCGCAGTATATTGATCTAGAGTTCAGTGCCTGCAAAAACCACCACGGCGATTGTCACTGCAAACCACATGCTCCTTGGTGCGGCGGCCAAAGATCCCCGACGGTGGCATCTTAATTAGATGCGTCCAGCCTCCAAGCCCGACTGAAGAATACGAGTGAGAGGGCTGCCCGGTCTCCATGCTCGGCTGAAGAAGATGATTGAGAGTGCCGCCCGACCTTCCTGCTCGGCGGGCGTGTCAGGTGCGCCCGCCTGGGACGTGGCCGGCGCGACGGCAAGCAGCGCCAACGTGAGGATGCGGCGGTGGCAAGTCATGGCCGCACACGGTCAGGCTGTCGGCGGCAGCACACGCAAAGATGCGGAGGGATCTGCGGCCCAGGGAAGGGGGAGACGCGGGGGTGGCCGGGGCTGCTACGAGCGCGACAGATGCTGCGGTGGCCATCCATGGCGGCGCGTTATGAGGCTGTTGGCGGCGGCGTGCGCAAGGTTGGGGAGGGAGATGTGGCGCCGTGAAGGGAAAGAAGAGAAGACGAGCGAGTCAATCGAGCGGTTCCCTGTCGTCCGCTCGATTCGGAGGTATCACTTGGTTCCGCATAAACAAGGAATATGCCATTCTGTGAAATCGATGGGTTCTCGTTCCTTCGACAAACTAAACACTAGAATGAGCTCTGGGGACGGAACCGACCCATTACATTCCACTTGATGACACCAACCGAACACACCTTTACATCATCAAATATACATCATCTATTGGAGTTGCACTTTTACATCACCAATCTACATCATCTGTTGGAGTTACCTTTTCTTTTATAGATATAAATGCATTTTTTAGAGATGTAAATTTTCACATCTTCGAATTTGCATCATCAATTGTACCTTCACAGGTGCCTGACGACCGGGTACTGTAGGTACACACTGTAGCTTGGTACTGTTCATGGCGACCTGCCCGTTGATTCTCGATCAGACGGTCCAGGGAGGGGGGCATGTCCGGTGACAGGCCATGTTCCTGGATCTCAATCCCACAACGATCGAAGCTTTCTTCCCTCGTCTCTCGTTCTCTACCAGTCCACCCGCTCGATCCCGCGGACCGCTCGACCCCGCGGACCTAGGGTTCGCGCCGCCAGCCGGCGACCCGGCCACGTCCCGTTCCCCGGTGACCACGCCCCGTCCCGTCCGCCGCCGCCCCATCTCTTCCGCCGCCGCCTCGTCCCGTCGGCCGCCCCGCCCCGCCCCGTCCCGTCCGCCCGCAGGCTGTTTCAAAGTCCTAGATCCGCCACTGGAGCTGCCTGTCGCGCCGGCGGTTCTTCTGTAGTTTCTGTCAAGATGGGGCTGTCTTCGGCCGCGGAGATCGACGGGGCGCAGCTGTGCATCTTCGACCTGAGGAGAGGGCAGCAGGAGGGGCAGGAGCTTGACAAGATCCTCTTCTTCCACCCGGCTGACTGCCCCATCCTGCTCCAGCTCTCCGTCATTGGCCTCTGCGAAGGAATCATCACTTTCACAAGGTTTGCGTTTAATGTCGCTGCACGATTTCTCACAGTAACTGAAGATGTACATTTAGTTGTCCTTACCAGTTATCACTGCAGTTAAGTCCTGTTTTGGCAACATTGAAGATTGTTCTTGACCGTGTTGTTTGTTTACACTTCAATACTAATAGGTGCGGTCATAAGTACTACCATGCTGCTTCCAGACCATAATTGTGTGCATTTTTTCACTAAGCTTCTTGCTGTGGCAGATCGGTACCTATGAAATGAAAATTTACAGTTTGTGAATCTGTTGGCACGGCCTCCTGCTTAGATTTTTCAAGCAAGGACTTGCATATGATAGTTGCGCACCTTTCATTATGCAAGGGCCCAAGTATTGTTATAATTTAGTAACACTTCTTACTTTTTAAGCTAGTAACTTCTTTACAGTTACCCCTTTCATTGATAACATATTCATCTAGATCTCCGGAAAATCATAAACATCTATTAATAGAGACTAACATGGAGTCATAGAAGACCTGAAGATTATGGCACTTTGTAGGCAGCAATCTTTTTTGTTTGGTTGCTTTACATCCCCAAAAGTTCTGCAACCAATTATAATCCTTTATTGCTACTTCATTTCTTGCTTTGTTTTGCTATGTTCAGCCATTTCATCTTTCTGTGTTACTTCTTTGCGTTATGTGCAGAATATTTTCTCCAGAAGATGACTGTGAGGTGATAGAATCTGATAAACACTGCCATGTTTTTTACCAAGCTGAGCCAGATATTTGGATGGTTCTGGTAATAACTGTTCACTACATTATAGTTGCCATTTGGGTCCTGTAATCTTTGGTTGTGATGAAGTATGGCTTTACATTTAGTTGCTAGTTCAACGTTGTTTGAGCGAACTGCTTCCTTATCAATTATATATGCATCTCAACTAAATTGTTCCTTTTATCTACCAGTACGATGCAAAAGTTAATAATTAATTGTACAGCAATGAGGGCCTCTTTGATTCACAGGATTCCAAAAACACAGAAATATGAAAAATTCAGAATTGTACTGCCATGCCCATTTGAATCATACATGATGGTGTTTGCACAAAAGTTTGTTTGGTTGCAAGACAGGGAAAAACAAAGGATTCCTTGCCTATGAGATGTACAAAGTAATCCTTACGAAAAAATTCCTATAGGATTAAATCCCAACAATCAAACAATCCACATAGAAATATTCCTAGGGAGTATAATCCTCCAAAATTTATATAAGCCTTTAAATCAAAGGAGCCCTGCAAATGTAGACTAAACGTAGTTAAGCATTTTTGCATGTTCCAAAGTCTAATGCCAACATTTATGGTGGACAGTTGATTTTTGTTGATGAATACAGCACACACTTTTCCTTGCAAATTTGGACTTACATCCTTTGCACGTCAATAACTTGGATGATTATTTCCTTTCTTTACTGCTCAAATTGCTAACGTGCGATTTAATATTTTTAGGTGGTGCAGAAAATTAAGGACAATGAATCAACTTTGCGCTTTGGTGCATTGCAAGGAATACTAAAAGAATCTCATTCACTTTTCGCAATGTTTCATGGACCAATTCGAACTTTACTTGACAGACAACCAAGTGCTGAATTTGCCCGCGGTCACCTCCACACATTTATCACAGATTATTTGAGCGGTAGGTTTGTTTTTCCATTATGGTATGTTTAGCATAAATGCTTTGAATTTATATGTGGTATTGAATGAGCGATAGGATGAATAGAGTTGAACCCTTATCTAAAAGAAACTATGAAGGTATTTGTGAATTTATTAGCTAAACTAATTCCATCTTTATCTGCTACTGTATGTCCTGGAGCAGATTTTAGTGTTGGCAAAAAGCTACAACTGCCAACCTACCGTGATAGCCTAACGGAGCGGGGAACAGTCCAAATGCTAACAGTCTCACGAGAAGTGGCACTTGAAGTTCAGGTAGGTTGTATAGTTATGAAATCTAATGTGTTTGTCTTTTCGTTAAAGCAGTACCATCTCAACTGTATTTTTCAGTAGATCTGATTTTTGTCTCCTACTCCCTCAGTACTTTGTAAGTTGAAATCAGTTTGCACGATGCTAAGCCCCCTATTTAGCCTTTTTTTGGTATGGAAAAAAGGGGCATGCTTGTTGCATGCAATTCGGAACTGCTCCACAGACGACAAGTGCAACCGATTTTCGCACGACCATGAAATTGAGCGGCTGTTGCCCTTTAAGTCGACTGCATGTGCGGCTGGATTTACATCGTCGTGCATGAATCGTCCGTCTGTTGTCGTCCATATAGCATGATTCCATGCAATTTGCTGCCCATATTATATTGTTAGTCTGATTTGCAAACCTCAAGTCAGGGTATGAGGCCACTATTGAGGATTCTAGGATAGATTGTGCACCGTCTACTAAGCAGTAAGCACCTATATCTGACATTAATGGGTATCCAGTCCGGTGGCAAGGCACGGCTGCACGGGTTACTGGTTAGTGTTCACTAGTCACAACTTGGATTAACTCAACGGAATTAACTTTTATCTGTAGTCAGACTTGCTTTTCTTTGGTGAAATCTTATCATGTTCCATATTTCAAAAATTGTTTTACTGAAAAGCTAACCTAGTGTTCTTTCATACTTCATAGATTATTTTTTTCTCAAAAACACACCTAAGTGCGCATCTTTGTATATTAGAAGAAAGCGTCAAGAAGACGCAAAGAACAGCAGGGGCTCAAAGAGCCAAAAAATGAATGACAGAAAATGCAGAGACTGAACTGTGGCGAGAGTTCAGGAGGTCGTGCATGAAGCGGCAATTGCCCGAGTTCTTTCGCAACGGCGAACACAAAGGATGGAGCCAACCAGGTCAGTGCAGCCAGGGTTGGCAGCATTGAACAAGCAATCATTGCGGCGCTTCCATAAACGCCGAAGGTTCAGGATAATCAGAGATTTGCCCCCTTCATCATGCCAGCTCTGGCGCGTTTGGCAGTCGTGTCGAACCATGCATAGAAAATGTCATCGGGCCTGTGGATTAAGATGCTGTAGCGTACATGCGGACAGCACATCATGCTACACTTCTCTGAAGAAGGCGCAGCTGGTGAACATGTGGGAGATGGACTTGTTGGCTTGATCACAAAGCGGGTAGAGGTGTTGGTTGGGCAAGCCCTGCCGCTTGAGATGATCAGCCGTCCAGCAGTGGCCTGCCGCTGCTAGCCAGGCAAAGATCTTACACTTGTTAAGTGCCCAAGCCTCCCGGTATGCCGCCATAGTGGGTATTGACTAGATCCCTCGAACAAGAGATTGTAGGCAGATTTTGCAGAGAAAATCCAGGTGAAGGTATCATCTCCATCAACGACCATTGTTTGGGTATTCATTATTTCTGCTGATGGAGAAACTCAATGACCCCTTGCACGTTTGAAACCGCAGTAATGTCGTGAATCCACCTCTGATCCATCAAAGCTGCGCACAGAGTGCACCTTCAAAGCTCTAGGATTGACCGCCACAAGCACTGCGGGCGCAAAGATCACTGATGGATTACCATCGATCCAGTGATCCGTCCGGAATTTAGCATGCCGGGCCTCGCCAAGAATGACCTTCGTAGCTGCATGAACCATGCTCGCAATTTTGCGATTTATCTTTAGAGGAAAAATTGCCCATGGCCTGGTGGGATCGACGCGGCGCAACCAAGGCCAGCTGGCCCTCAATGCGCAACACATCTTCATGATGTCCTTGATGCGTAACCTGCCTAGTTTGATGGGCCGGCAAACATCACGCCATGCCACCAAGCAGTTGACACCATTGGAATCCCGTTGGCCACCCCAGAAAAAAGATTGTTGTTGTCCCACAATGGCCTCATGCACCCGCTTCGGCAGCTCGGTGGCCAACATCGTGTGAATGGGCGCGGCAGTGAGGACAACCTTAATAAGAATTAGGCGGCCACCCTTCGGAATCATGCTCGCGGCAATGCACGAGCTTATTGTCCAGCTTGTCTGAATGGGCTGAAAATCAGTCCAACATAGCTTCCAAATGGGCAGAGGTATGCCTAAGTAGTAGATAGCAAAATCCTTGATTGGGCTAGCTAAATTGACGGTGTTACGGCCCAGGGGTGCCTGGTTGTTGGCCCAAGTAGGCTGGCCCAAGGCCGGTTTCTGCCTGGGCCATCATGCCAACCCATCGACCCTGTAGAAGAAAGATTCGAGTGTTAAGCTTCGTGTACTAGCCAACGCAACCAAAAGTCCGGACTGTATGAGAGGGCTGGACAGTATACTCCAACATTCTCCCTCATGTCTATGCTCCTTTGGAGTTAAGACGTGGGGAGCGGAAGCGGGGCAGACCGCAACTATTTATTGCATTTACTCGGTTTTGAACCTTGAACCTCTAGGTTGCAAGTTGTATGCACCTAACCAGTTCACCTATCAGTCCGAACTTATGGAAAGGGCTAGGTAATCCACATGTACACTTCAACACCCCCTCTCATGTGTGACGTGGGAAGTCAACACGTGAATAGACTCAATGGTATGGCTCAAGAGGCCTATACGTGGGCATAGAGGGGGGCATCAACAATTTTTGGATAAATTGTAGAAGTCAGGACTTGAACTCAAGACCTTGGGCCCTGATACCATGTATACCATGTTAAGCTTCATGCACTAGCCAACGCAACCAAAGTTCCGAACTGATGGAAAGGGCTAGACAATCCACATATACACTTGAACACCCCCTCACGTGTGACGCGGGAAGTCAACACGTGAATAGACTTAGAGGTATGGCTTACGAGGCGTATACGCGAACACAGAGGGGGGCAGCAACAAATTTTGGATAAAGTGCGAAAGTCAGGACTTGAACTCAAGACCTTAGGCCCTGGTAACCATGGTAAGCTTCATGCACTGGCCAACACAACCAGAAGTCAAAACTATGAGATCGAGAAGCCATGCCGTTCAAGACAACGAAGCCAGATCTGCGGAGGACTCCCCTCCACTGACATAGCCGACTAGGATCATGTAACCCTAGGAACCCTGGTAACTTATGTAAGCCGGGACCGAGCTGGTCGATAGACAACATACAATCCCTGGATAATACCTTGTACTTTGTACACCCCAATCGCAATATACAACATGAGCAGGAGTAGGGTTGTACCTCATAAGGAGGGCCTGAACTTGGGTAAATCTATCTCCTGTTTCTCCTCCGATATACTCACCTTGCCGGGATACCCTAATGGAGGGCTCTACTACTCAGCCTCTCCGCAACGGATGGGAGTTGTTGGACTTTTCAGATACTGGTATGCAGGTCAGGCGTCTCGCGAAACACCTAAGTAAGTTGCCATATGATTGTGTAGTCGTCTTGACGTGCCCGGAGGAAAATCACGGCATCATCAGCATATAGCGATGCTCGTCTGGCACCTTAGCGGCCATGGAGCTCCGCAAGCAAACCATTGTTGGTAGCGGCGTCGACCAAACGATGGAGAACCCCCATGGCTATGACGCATACCATCAGCGACAAATGGTCGCCTTGGTGAATGCCTCGGTGATGTTGGACTTCCTCTCCTGCCACGTCGTTGACAAGAACACAGGAGTTCGAAGTAGACCAAAGAAGGCAGAGCAAGTCACCCGAGGCCAATATGCATGAGAAGGTTGAGCAGAAACAACCAAGAGATTGTGTTGAAGGCACACAGTGTTCAGCTTCACCAAAACAGAGGGAATATTTCATAGATTATGTTCTACGCAATTAGCTAAAATATCTCATATAGTATTATTTTTGGATCTGTGAAAAATGGTTTGTTTCATTTTAGGCTGGTAGGACAGGGGAAGTCGTTCTTGATAAGTATGCTGCAACCTTCCTTTGTTTTTATTTTTCTTTGGAACCAATCCAAATACCACATTACACTTTTAGATTAATCTGCAGAAGTAATGTATACATGTTTTGTGTTGCTGTATTATCTAGAATCATTTTGATTGTAATAGTTCCATCCATCTGTTTCAACCATTGATGTTTTAGTATTTCAGTCACTCACCACAGTTCTTGGGTCATGTCTTCGAAACGTAATCTGCCAATCAGTTGTATTATTTGAGGACCTCTTGGTGTCTACCACACTTCCCATGGTATGATCCCCTGCAATCATTACTTCTGTTGGATTTTCCTTTTCCTTTTCTGATTCATGGCATGTGGTTTGCCTGTTGTTAAAGATTCTAAGTTCTTTGTTACTGTTTCAGGATGATACATTGAACCTATACACTTACGCAATCCTGCGGTTGACTCCTAGTGCTTTATCTTCCAACGGGAATTCATGGTCCTATTTGCGGAAAGGGGGTTATGTTAATGCTGACACCACTTTAAGTTCGGCAAATGGAGCAGCTTCAGCAGAAAGGTACAATAGTCGATCTCGCGACACTTCTCCTGGTGGACAAAATCAGATGCACCATAATTTCAGGCCTCTTCAGCGTGAGAAATTATCCAAGGGAAAAGATGGTTTTGTTGCTGCTGACTTTGTAACTACAGAAATTCGTGGTGCTGTACCATTGAATCCAATACTGTGGTTCCATCAGGCAGAGGAGCGCATGTATTTATGTGTTTATCAGCATAAGAACCTTACTATCTTGCTAGTGATTCCAGCTTCCTCACTGATAAATGGAGAAGAGGGTATTGCTCATGTGAAGAGGCATCTTCTTGAAAATGTGTGTGCTCTTTGCATAATTTTCTTCCTTTTTTTAGTTTCCTGATTCAGGATTGACCTAAATACTTGCTTGTGTACAAAATATTGGCATGCCCTTCTTGGTACTGTTTATGATGAATATTTGCACATCATGAAAGCATGTTCAATAATTTTAATTTGATAAAATTGCAGGCCTCACAGAACATTGTCACTGTTGAACAAAAATTATCACGAGGATGGGGAGGAGAAAATGCCTATCATGTCGGTGGATACCGTTATATACTCTCTGATCCAAACAGAAAAGTATCAAGAGCCTCCCCACCTGGGAAAGTCATCACCCTGTCAAAGGTTTGTTCATTGGCATTGAGTAAATAGCTGAATACTAGTTCATTATTTTGTTGATCATTCATTTGTTGGGGAAAACATGTTAATTTCTCTACACTGATAAGCAACAAGCTGTGGAGATTGGGACCACATATGGTCAGAGGGCCCCAGCCCTGGCCACACCACCCTTGGTCCAGCCCAAAGTGGCTAGGATTCCTCTACTGTCCTTTACTGCAATTAGGGGCGGAGTCCAGATTAGAATCCGTTTCAGAGTCCAAATTGTATTTCCTTTGAGTCGGCTTGACAGCCAAGCTATTCCGCCTATATAGTGGGCTTCTCCCATGATCAGTGAAAGCATCAGAATTCAGAGTATTACTATCTATTAGGCCTAGAGTAAGTAGAGTTTGTTCCATCTGGTATCTGTGTCATCTATGATGGTGGACGATGACAAAGTTGATGGCGGCAGAATCAACCTTGTGCTCAAGGAGCTAGCGACCTAGCTGAAGGAGGTGGTGGCGCAACGGACCACCGATCATGCCTTCATGGTGGACCTCGTCCAGCGTGTCGATGCCGTGGAGCAGCGCCCCAGCGTTCCACCACCTTACGCCCTGGCCGACCCTGGAGCATGGGCGCTTAACTTCACTGAGTCGCGTGTGGTTTTTCAGCCGACAGCCAGCGGCGTCTCCTCCACGCCAGCCCATGCCTCCACTGCCCTCGCCACCACCACCCCACTCTCTTGAGTGTCTGCACATTCCCCCACCGTCGTCACTATCCTACTTTCCGGCCTCCCCAGCTCTTCAGTTCTTCCCACAGCAAATTGGCGCTCCACTACCCCATCAACCATCATCACCAACCCCTTGTTTACCCTCTGTTCAGCTCAGCTTTCCACCATGCATCTCCGCCATCACCGCCCTACCAACAGCCACCCGCCAACCCTTGTCAGCCACATCCTCAACCACTACAGACCTACCCCACATATGGTGCCTCACAATACCTCACGTCAGTCCCCCCCCCCCCCCCCCCCCCCCCTCCCTCTCTCTCATACCAACACCTTGGTTCCGGCTCAGGTGTCCCATGCATCCACAAGCTTGACTTTCCAACTTAAGATGGTTGCATCGATCCTCTGGGTTGGCTTCATTGGTGTGAGCAATTCTTTCGGGGTTAATGCACGGAGGATAACAAGGTGTGGACAGCGGCATACCACTTAGTCGACAATGGTCAGTTCTGGTACCTCTAGTTTGAGTGCGATCTTGGCATTCCCTCATGGCAGCAGTTCAAGGAGGTGTGTCACCTTCAATTTGGGCCGTCTGCATGTGTCACTCCCCTGGGCGAGTTTGCTTGGCTTCCGTCTCACCTCCACCGTTGCAGACTACACCAGCAGATTTATGGTGATGCTGTGCAGGACCAGCGAGCCATTAAGCTCAGGCTGTTCAGCCAATAGCGTTTCCTGTACACAGCCGTGCTCCTGGAGGTCCTCAACGTTGTTGTCGAGCTTCAGCAACTGGTGGTCCTCCACACGGCAGTCTCCCTCGCTAAGGCATATGAACAACACTATTTGTCCCAACACCGATGCCCTCGACACATCTCGTTTGATGGCTTGGGCGTGTGGGCTGACCTCGCTGCCTGCTGCACGGCGCGCCACAAGGCATACCTGCGGCAGCTGCTGCCCTTACATCGGCTCCTTGTGCTACACGCCGCCTCACGCCCACCGAGATGGTAGAACACCGCCCGTCAGGGCCTCTGCTACAACTGCGACGAATAGTACGTCCCAGGTCATTGGTGCACATGCTTGTTCTTCATCGAGCTTGAGGACTTTGCGCCCCAAGATGCACCTCTGGAGGATGAACCAGAGACACCACACATCTTGCTTCACGCTATCACTGGGCTCTGGAATATCCGCGTGACTGACACCATACAACTGCGCGTCACCATCGACACTCGTACCTTCATTGCCTTACTGGACACAGATCCGGCACACAGTTTCATCGACTCAACCGCGCTTGATGCCCTCGTCCTAACTCCAGAGTCTCGTAACAGGGACAAACTCGCTAGCGTCGGCCTATATCGTGGATTGACTGCTTCTGGATCCACGATCGACTGCTTCGTGCTTCCACTTGGCGACTTTGACTGGCTTTATTCCCTCAGATTAATTTGTGGGATTTCAATTGCCACAACGTAACTGTTGTCATTGCCGGCTCCCAAGTCACATGGACCGAACTGGCGCCGCCAGCCTTGCTTGTTGTCTGCACGATCATGAGCGAAGTCTCTGGCCTCACGGGTGACATGCTCGACGAGTTTGCTGACCTCTTCACCACTCTGACCATGCTGCCTCCAGTGCGCTCTCGTGACCACTGCATCTGGCTTCTACCCGACACCATGCCCGGTGCCGTACGGCCATGCCCCTACGTGCAACATCCTTGTGCAGTTGGTTGGGGCTTCTGAAGATGATGCAACACGGGAGCTGTCGGATGAGTTCATTTGCTCGTTTCAGCTCGAGGACGAGCTGTTTGTGGAGGCAGGGAGAGATGTTATGTGGGGAACCACATATGGTTGGAGGGCCCTAGTACTGGCTGCACCACCCTCTGGTCCAGCCCAAAGTTGTTAGGATTCGTTTACTGCTACAGTTTATTTATTAGGTTCAGATTCGTATTAGGTGCACAGTCCAGATTAGAATCCGTTTCAGAGTCCAGATTGTATTTCTTTGAGTTGGCTTGTCAGCCAAGCTATTCGTCCTATATATTGGGCTTCTCCCACGATCAATAAAGCACCAGAATTCAGAGTACTATCTATTAGGCCTAGAGTAATTAGAGTTAGCTCCAGCTACATTTCTGCATATTAGTAGGTGCGAACTTGCTTATTTTTTCAAGGTTGTCTGGTCTTTTTTATATAAACAGTAGGGTAAAAACCCCACTGCAAATTTTATAAATCAAATAACAAGATAACGGTTTCTCTTATCATATTTGTTGAATTGCCTTTATATGAATGTTTGCAGGATTCTCTACTTGCCCTCAACAGGCTAAGAGGAGAAATAGATCTAGAGAAGTCAAGAGCTAAGAGGAGTGACCCTACCCATGACAAGGATTATGAAGTATGCATCAGAGCGAAAAATAATGCATGGATTATTGCTAAAATTTCCCGAGGAAAAGAACTCTATATGGCTATAGAGAAGGGTGGCGAAACACTTCTCTATGCATCTACAGCTGTTGAGAAATTTAGCAACAGGTAACTTTTTGCTATGTGGTGCCAAATTTCAATACGTATTTACAGTGACCATGTTAAGAAATTTAGCAGCAGGTAACTTTTTGCTATGTGGTGCCAAATTTCAATACGTATTTACAGTGACCATGTTAAGAAATTTAGCAACAGGTAACTTGTTGCTATGCATCTCTGATTGGGATAAGGAATAGTGTACATGCTCTGTTGAGCAGCTATTCGAATTGAAGTTGTGACTAAGAAGTACTACCTATATTCCTAAATGTAAGACGTTTTGGCAGTTTAAAAAATATAAGATGTTTTGGCAGTTTAATTTCTTATATTTAGGAACAGAGGGTGTAGTATATTGCAAGATTTGCACTGGCAGTTAGAAAATTTGGTTGATTATTGTGCTGTCGTGCCTGATGAAATCATGAAAGAATATGCTCCTATTTTATGCCCCAAAATAGATCTGCTGTTTTCTTTCTAAATACTTTTGTTTGAGCAGACTGTCAAGCCTTAACTTCTACTAGTACCTCTGCTTCTAAATGTAAGACGTTTTGACAGTTTAAATTGAACTGCCAAAGCGTCTTATATTTAGGAGCAGAGGGTGTATTTGAATGGTACTAGTGGAATTCGTTTTGTTTTTTTATCATGACGATGATATCTTAGTTAGGGCAGAAAGCCAGAAACATATCTTACCTGACCTGGCTGATCATGCCCTCTACTGTAATTCCATGGCACTTCACCTGAGTTGGTATTTTCCTATTACCATGTGGCATATATAGCATGATAGAGCTTAAACTGCATTTAACCTTGTTGTCATTTGCTTTCCTACTGCTCCCAGGTACTGCGAGGGAGCATTCTCTACAGACTAAAACCACCAGCACCGGCACCAGCATGATTCCCACGATCCAGTCCAGCACTGCACATGGTTGTCGACTGGATCACTCCCTAATGTGTGTAATTGATGTCGATCGATCTCATGCAATAACTGGATTCATGTCGGTTGTACAGCTGCCATTTGGAATAAAATAATGCAGAGGAGGAACCAGCATGTTCTGCCTTCAGGTTCTGCGGCCTTTTGGGGTACGGTACAGTACTTGGGAACATTCTCATTTCTATCTGATGTTAAAAAAGAGAGACCATTTCGATCTGTAAATGCTGACGGAGGACTGCTAACTCGTACTATATGTATTACGGGCCAGTTCTTTTGGGGCTTGTACTAGATGGCTTAACTTGGAAATTAAGTCTCCTTCAGAAAAAGAAAAGAAAACTTGGAAATTAAGGCCAAGCTTGAAAGAACTTGTTTTTTTTTTTAAGGTTAAAAGAAAGAACTTATTTTTGGGTTTGGGCTTAACTTACGACCGCTCCCTCTTCACATTGGAAAAAAGTTAGTGGCGGTTAAAGCTGTTTTTTTCCAGCGGATGAGCCCCTTGGGTTTTTGTTAGCCTGCGGTTCTGTGCCAAATGTCCATTTCCGCGGAAATACAGGAATCAATACAAATTGAATGCATAGTACGTGGGCACATACACTATTAAAGGATATCGTCTCACCTTTTCCATTGATGGGTTTGTTGTTTTCATTGTTATTCGGTCAATCATATATAGTTTTATTCCTAATTCCTATTTCGGAAGAAGATAGATGCGTCAGCCGGCTGATCTGTTCTTTAGATCGGCTGGTGACCCGGCCGTACAATCATTGCAACAAATTCGTTGTTGCAATCCTCTGTTGCAGAAGCATCCCTGACTTGTGGCCCATTGCAAAAAAAAAAACAACCATTTTCTTCATTGCAAAAAGATTGTTGTTGGAAACCTTCGTTGCAACATGACCTCTGCTACTGCAGAAGCATCTTTGCCTCGCGGCCTGTTGCAAAAAGCATCTCCGGCTTCTGGATGTGTTTGTCGCAATTACAACAACACTCTGTTGCAAAAAGCATATTCACTCGTTGATCTAAAGCTGACGCCATCAGGGACCTCCGGCGTCGGTCGCATTGGCTGGCGAGCTCACCAGAGAAGCACGCCATCGCATCCCTTTCTCTTTCCTCCCCTCCTTCACCTCTCCCTCATCCTCTTTGATGGTGGCGTGCAACATTACGATGCGCGGGGCGGCCAAGGGAAATGTGGTATGGTAGGAGCGCGGCGCCGCCTAGATTCAGTGGCGACATCAACACCACGAGGACGAAAGGGAAAGGATGTATCCAGATGGGAGAGATGAGCTCAGCCGTCTCGCAAGGAAAGATGACTGGCCGAGAGCAATCAACAAAGAGATAAGGAGAGAGTGGTGCGCAGGTCACAGGGACACGTGGAGCACAAAGGAGGCGGTGGACGCGCGACTGTTTTTTAGTCTGTTGAAGACTACTCTGTTTTCCATAGAAGAAACTCTTCAACAGTAACATATGTGTTTGAATTCCTTTTCATGCACGTATGACATACAAGCATCATGATCATCTGTTAGTGGATCCGGATATCCAGCGAACGTTAGATTTTTTGGGCAATGAATGCTTTTCATGGCAATGAGCATGGCAATTTCCTGGTAAAGAATAAACATAGGCGGATTTCTCATACTCGTCAACTAAACTTGCCATTTTTGGCAAACACAACTTACCATAAAAAACATTTGATTTGCTATGCGTAAAATTTTGACGTCAGATTTTTAGCCTTTCCATCAGTGGAATGTATAACTGGTAAATCCATCTCTCTCCGTGATGTGTAGTGTAATATTCAATTAAAGCCAATCAGAGAAGATTTCCTCCAAAAAAGCCAATCAGAGAAGGAAAAAGGGAATTATAATAAGTTTTTTAGAAAGACTATCATGGCTAGCTTTATACTAAAATAAAAAAAAGCTTACATCGCCCATGAGCTTAGCAACCAGCCAATCCTATTAGACGCAAGTGAACAAATCATGCATGCATTAGATGGAGGACGTTCTAATTGGAAACTACCACTAGTAAGTAGTAACCTAATCCGGCAAAAAAAAGAAACTACCACCAGTACAAGAGATTGCCAGCCCGCGACGTGCATGCCTCTGTCTCCCTGCGTTTTCGGTAATCCTATCACTAATCTATATCTATATTATTAAAAAAAGCTCAAAGAGCCAGATCTAATTAATCTCGGCCATCAAATCATGTCAATCTAACGACCTAGACTGTTTCAATGTCGAGCACTCAACATGTTTAGCGTGCAGTTAATTTCATACCAAATATAATGTAATCATATAATAACACACAAATAATATTCTACTTAATATCTGCATGCACTTACTATACTTTCAAATTAACGTGCATTGCACGTACATATTGACTAGTTTCGATCAAAAAATCTATTTGTTCTCATGGCGGCGGCGTGGGCCAACCTTCCTCCAGATCTCCTAGACCTTGTTGTCGCCGAACTCGTTTACCCAGGCGACCGCACCCGTGCCCGTGCCGTGTGCTGTTCATGGCACGCCGCCGTGCGACGCCATGGCCCCTAGGCGGCCAAGCTACCATGGATCGTCTTCCCTGATGGCGAATTCATCACTCCCACGGATGGCAGCAGATGGGAATGCCCTGACTCCGTCCCCGACAATGCACGATGCTGTGGCTCCGACAACGAGTGGCTATTCCTTGGCATCTACGAGCGGACCCTCATCTACGTCCGTAGGGGTGGAATTCGAGCCGAGTCGAGGCAGCTCGACTTGACTCGCTAAAACTCGTTTCATTAATGAGCTAGCTCGACTCGACTCGTTACTATAACGAGTTTAAATTCAAGATTGGCTTGACTCATATAACTCGCGAGCTGACTCGTTTAGCTTGTTAAGCTCGTTAAAGATATGAACATTAGACCTTACAAATACGATAAAAAGATTAACTGATAATTTAGCATGTGCATATGTGGTCTTGTACGTGTGAGTCTCCTGGGTGGCTCGGCCTTGAGCGGCTGGGCCTTGTGCTGGGACGCAAGGTGTTTAGTGACTGTATTTTACTACCCCAAAAAAATATTGATTTTTTTACCGAGCTTAACTTGGTATATAAACGATCTTAAACTAAAGCTCGGCTCGGCTCGTTATTCTTCGAGTTCGAGTCGCTTCGAGCCGAGTCACGAGCTACTCGTTTTTTTTTCCAGCCCTATACGTCCGGGAAGATGAAGTAGAAACTTACTGCTTTCACAACTATGTCTTGCACAATATTTTCTCTCTCGAGTATGTGTCTCTCACCGAGCTTGACGCGGTCGTCCACCGCGCCTACCACATCCTCAAGTTCCGGATGCGGCCCACCACCCATGACATCATGGCCGTCATCACCACCAACGAGGACCATCCGCTCATCGTGATTCTACCAGGAAAGGGTGTGTGGCTGCCAGAACCACGAGCAGAACCATATATTTATATCGTTGACATTGCCTTCTCTGGAGACAAACTCTATGGCGTCACTAAGGCCGAGGACCTCATCCCCTTTGATCTAGGGTTGGATGAGGATGGGAGGCGGATGGTTACCATTGGAAGGCGTGTGGTTCGGCAACCACTCGATTACTTTGATTATGATTGGTGGCCTACTTCTGATTCTGATGACGATGATAGAGACAGTGATGATGACGATGACGATGTTGTGGGGGAGGAGGAAGATGGCGTAGCTATTGACGTGGTTGCAAATGATGAGGATGATGGGGAAGACGAGAAGATAGAGGTGGCGGTGGATGTGAAAACTGGGGCTGATTATGGGGTGGTCGATGATTTTGATCAAGACCAGCAAACAATGGCAGATGATGATGACGATGGTGAAAAGAACTACAATTATCTGAACTGCACACATTATGACCACAATAATGAAATCAATAGTTGGCACCTAGTCCAGTCATGCGATCGAGGAGCTGTTCATGGTGATGACACACACGCGTATACTTCCGGATTATACCATGTCCACTCGCCAGGTTGATGTATTTATGGCAGATGTTAACACACACAAATGGGTACCAATGGCTAATGGCCTTGGAGGCGGTCAAGCACTCTTCATCAGTGCAGACTACTCCAAGTTTGTTTACGCACCTTGTGGAGATGTCGAAGAGGATGCCATTTATCTTCTCGAGTCAGGCGAGGTCTTCAATATGAAGACTCACAATGCTAGCCGGACAAGATTTTGTGAGCGTTGTTACTTCGGAGAAGATGGAATGTGGCTCTTCCCCCCGGAATTGGTGCTTTAACGGTGCATGAGCATTACACAACAGTTTTTTAAAATGTCAATGATGCATTTATAGTGGATAACAATGTTTCTATCTTTTTTACATGGTTGAGTTGTCACGTCGAAATTTGCTTTCCTTTGTTTGTGACTATATATAGGACAAATAGGGTAGCGGCCGTTTATTTATAGGGTTCCGACATCATGGAACCTAGCTTTAGCCTTTCTGTAAGCTTGATTGCCAAACGGTTGTGCACAGGACCTCTGGACTGTATCAATGTACTCCATTACTCGTGCTTAGATCCTTGAGCATGGCGGTTCGATAGGTTCTTAATTTGTGCATCGATGATAAGTTACTTATTAACTCAAATCACTAGACTAAAACTCTTTCCTGAGAGATATGTTGGATTTATGCCAAATCGATTTTTTGACAGGATTATATTTCTATTTGTTTTGTATGAAGTTTCTTTTTTGAAAAGGAGGATTACCTCGGTCTCTACATCAAGTGATTCACACAACATTTTATTAATCAAAGTAGCAACGAAGTACATAGTTCAGCACAAGTTCGCAAGCAAACTCAAACCAAAAGGAATAAAATGCCACAACCATTGTATGAAGTTCAAGCGAACTGGTTGTAAAAAAAGTGAAATACGTCTACAACTATTGAATTCGATCTGGGCAACTTCTTCCATGCGGTGGTGGTGATAAGTGAGTACCTCCGAATGACGAGGGGCGACTAGGCGATGCCTACTATCTGGCCAACAAGGTGTGAGACCTTATGGCTCCCCATGATGAACCTGTTTCCAAGTATGGGGACTAAACCATCAATGATTTTGTAATTTTTGCTCATATTAAAAATGCGACAAGACCTAACAGAATCAGCTTCAGAAGCTGATTGTTCTCGTTGACTTCTTCGATCCATGTCACTGCCAGCATCAACGTGAAGTCATGACATAAAGACATAGGGGGTGGGCCTTTTCGTGTGACTTTTTTACTTGCTCAGGTTGTTATCGGATATGGCATAGTGATAGGGTAGAGGAGGAAGCAGATGGTAGTGGAGTAGGGAGAGGAAGCATGTGGCAGCGGAGGCGAAGGGTAACACCGGAGCGGGTTAATGGATAGGCATGGGTGAACACGTTAAAGATAAGGAGTGAGGGCGTGTTTTCAATGATCCACAAGAGATAGATTGAAGCGCACCACGCCATGTAAGCATTTCATTAAATTTTATGAAACTTCAAAAGTCAACTAGTTTCATCATCCTACATATACTTGAGAAAAGTATGGATTAAGCTTAGGGATCATGACACACCCAAAACATATCTATTTTCTCTGGATTTAGTTACATTTTCCCTCGTAATGTGATTACTTACAAGGACTAATCCACTAATAGCTATATGAAACCATAAAATTACAATTGCCTCCCTATTTTCAAGAGAAAAAGGGGGGAAATGGAAGTCATATGGAAACTAGGACATCGAACCAAGCTAGAACCAGAAGGGACAAGCCCAGATTGGGAGATGAGTCCATGGTTACCAAGCCAGGAGTGCATGTTGTGCTCCAAGTACCGCCGATCACGGGAGTAGGCCGTGGTCCGGTCCCTCGTCAGAAGAGGAGGCAGTGGTCC
The DNA here is from genome assembly GCF_003073215.2 of Triticum urartu. Classification (NCBI taxonomy): domain Eukaryota; kingdom Viridiplantae; phylum Streptophyta; class Magnoliopsida; order Poales; family Poaceae; genus Triticum; species Triticum urartu. Next base: position 44,861,316 of record NC_053026.1, on the reverse strand, counting down.
TAGCTATCTGCGACGCTACCTCGTTTGATCCATGGGCAACATGACCGAGGGACAAGGGGAGCACTCGCAACTGGTGGGAAATCGTTTGACCCACAAACGTGTGTCAAATGTGGGGATGAAGCGAGCACGTGCAACTGATGGGAGAGGAGACCACGGTTATCGTGAGGTCCGGTCTACACGTATGCGACCCATCTAAGATAGGGCTGCAAGAAAAGCTCGAGAATTGTGAGCCGCCTGAGATCGACTTGTTTTTTTTTGGCTTGATTCGAGATCAACTCGAAAAGAAACGAGCTGAGGTTGAACACTTTATGAAGCTTGACCGAGAAACGAGCCGATCTTGAGCCAATATTGACTCGCTCGATTTTAGCTCGATAGCTCGACATAATATCATTATGTTAAATGGTGATCATATATTAAATGGCAATAAGATAATTTGATACCATATATGATGTCCATGTTTTTTCTTCATTTTATTTATCAGCAAACATGGAAGCTTAGTTAAGTGCAGAGCTAATTATGGCGCGTGGTCGACTATGTGTTAAATATCTTGTTGTTTTTGACAAAAATTCCCAGCATATGCACCTTCGTTTTCTTGTTTTTCGTCCATGAAGACCACCATTTATTGCAGTTGGCCCAAGATCTAGTTGGAATATTCTTGTTTTTCTCCTTATCTATTTGGAATACTTGCCATAAATTTATAATTTTTATCGTCTCATTTAGTTCGAAACTAGCTCGAGATCGACTCAAGATCATTACAAGCTGAGCACGAGTCGTGTTCTACAGCTCAATCATGAGCTTCACTCAGTTTGAGCTCGCTCGAATTTTAATATGAGTTGAGCTGAACCAACTCCAGCTCGCTCAAACTCGACTCGTTTGCAGCCCTAATCTAAGGGGTGAAGCTAGTCCAACTCTACCGCAAATTGAATTTACTCACTATCCAGCGATGCATGTCTGTAAATTCCGAACCAAACTTAATTTTATCTTCACAAAAATTGGCCATGCATTCACATGAAAATCCAGACATGCAATAATCCAGTTTTATTCGAGTCCAAGTAGGTACAAGTACATCACGATACGGTATTTCTGGTGTGTATAAGGTGCTGTATGGCAGTAAAGAACTTGTGCTGAAGAGGCGTGCATGCATATAGTATATGCATCTAGGTCGCCGTATATCGATCGATCCTTGCCTCCTTGCATTATTTTGACAGATGGGTGCGTGCACGGGTGTATCTAGGGCTGGCCACCCGCCGGTGGTACATCACGACACCCGTAAATCGTGCGGCACCCACGGCCGCCGGTGTAGGGTTTACCAGGCGGCGACGGGAAAGCAGGGTGGTTAGGGTCTGTGCCTGGACGGGTATTCAGCAGATCATTATAACTAGTTAACCAATCGTAGAAATGTCGAGGAAATGAAGGAACACGTTTTGAAGGGAATCAACTGGACACTGTCGACTGACCTACTACAGCGGCGTCGTGGCCGGCGGCTCCGACGCAGACGGAGCTGTTCATAATGACCGCCGCGACGACGACGAAGAGCGCGATCTGCTGGAGCATCGTGGGACGACGGCGGCCGGCAGCTCTGCTGCCCAGGGACGCCATGTTGATGATCGGAGCTTGGAGGGCCATGTTGATGAGAGGCAGCTAGCTTTGTATTGTACGTCCTGCTGTGATGCTTGCTGGTCGAAGAAGGCACGTTTGTATTTATAGACCGTTTTGCCTAGGAGAGAGAGATCTACTCCCTCCGTTCCGAATTACTTGTCCCAGATATAAATGTATTTAGATGTATTTTAGTTCTAGATACATTTATTTTTATAAAAACAGTGCTATTCAGACGACACTATTTGGACGATTTGCAGCCGATGATTAAATCCAGCCGAGCAATCTTTTTCATGGCCGAGCATCAGCCGGTGGATTCTTTAATCGTGCACAGATCGTTTATGGTTTATCGTGTGTGGAGCAGTTTCGTTTCTACAACGATTAATTTGAAACGGAGGGAGTATTAACCTTGCGTATCTTTGGTATGACCGAATTTCTACGGTTAGTGAAGGCTGGTGAGTGGCGACACCTTTGACCGGCGAGAAGACATGCAGTCGAATAGTCGGTCGACGACCGACGAGGAGTCTTCGGTCCGTCGCCGTCTTGCATGCAAGAGAAGATTCTCTTCTCCATTTTTCTCAGGTTTGTCAACAAGGCCCCACGTCGTCGCTCTTGTCTTGTCAGCCCTCTGCTTACTTGTCTGTAGACTCACAATTAGTGTTACATCTACGATACAGTTTCACGAAATTATTGTTAACAATTACTGTACTCCGTAGGTGGCATCCACAAGTGTAGAAATTAGTGGGACATTGTCCGTAAGTAAATTCGGTAGGTGGCATCCAAAAGTGTAGAAATTATTGCCGACGAGTATGAAGTATGAACAAGGCTGTAATCACAGGAGAGGCTCACACCACACGCTCTATTACTCAGGTAAGGGAGAATTCTGTACAGCCTCAAGAAAAAGCACAAAAAACAGAGAGGAAGAAGAGAGTTGGTGTATCAGCTTGTGCCTTCTTTGCTGCTCCATGGTCTTTGCGTTGCTGCCACTTCTTCAATGCTCGTCTTGTTACAATCCTCCCCTTGTAAAGCAGGTTAGGGTATCTCCAACCACGATCTTCAAACCACTCTTAACCCTTCGGGCCATGCAGTTTGGACGTGTTTTGTTATCTACCGTGGGCTTGTATCGGTCCGTCGAATGGTTAAGATGTCCTTATCCCGCAAATTGGAAAATAAACTAGGGGGCTTTACAGGCGTCTGGACCGTTGTCACACCCGCTTCTGACTATCCTGGCCCACCAAAACCTCCTCTCCCGCGCCCATGCGCATTCCCACCCGAAGTCGGTTGCCCGCATTCATGCTGGCCTAGAGCGGACGCGGTCACTCACTAGAGCTGGCACTGAAACCCCCCAACCGTGAGCGTTGCCCGTTGCGCACGTCTTCTCTCCGCATTACTCCGGCGCCCCGAGCGCCACACGTCCATTCCTGTGCCGGCCGGCATTAAATACCTCTCCACCTGACTCCTTGCATCCGCCCGCTATATAGACGTGGCCAGGCGCCAGGCTATAACCACACCTCCCCTCCCCTTTCCATCTCCTCCTTGTACAACACCATCCATGGCCTCCGGCGAGTAGAAGGAGTTCTCCGGCATTGTAGCGGTCTGGGTTGCCCGACAAGCCAACCCGATACAGGATGGCTTGCCGGCAAACCCTTCGGATCCGGCACCATCGGCATCTCCATCCCCTCATCGCACGTTAAGGCTGGCCAACACCTGTCTCTCGGCAAATCCGTTGTGAGTAATGGAGGCACCATGTCAGGCGGGTGGGGAAAGAAGCCATGTTTGCGGAGGCCGACACATTTGCGGCCATTGCGGGCAGCTAGAAAAATTAGATCATAGGATCCCGCTGATGCTTGGGTCCCACGAAGGCCACCGCCACCGCGTCGCCAGGTTGCACAATCGGCAACTTGCCTTATTCGTGGGGGTGTAGGCCACGTCGACTGTCTTCCCCGCCCCAAAACAAACTCTGGTGTGTGCTGCGTGGTGGCGGAGGAAGGGTGTTCTTTCCCTCTCGCGGAAGAATATCCCTTCGGTGCTCACTATAGTCCGATGAGCTAGCTGCCGGACATAGGGAAGACATGTCGTGGGAGTGGAGATCTGTCTCGACTGTCATTAGACTAGTTTTATCCTAGTCTAGTATAGTTTAGTTAACATATGTTTGAAATGTAAATATTTTCGTCTCGTTTGCATGAAAATCATCTGATTTGCATAATTCGTCCGGTCTGTTGAAATGCATTTTGAAATGCATGCGGATCTCTTTGGATGGGCAGCTCCCACAAAGCTCCCTGGTTTGCTTTTGGTTTGCAAAAAGCGGATGCCCGGGCTGGTCCGTGGACAGATGTAGGATGCCGTTGGATGACAAACTCGGTCCGAACGCTCGATGCGAACACTTGTGTGCGATTTGAAGGTCCGCTTTAAAGATGCCCTAAGCGTTAGATAAATATAAAATAAAACTAGGCAGTCTATTCGCCCGTCATCTTTCTCTTCTTTCTTTTCTCAAACAAACATATTGTTAGAAGTAATGGACTTAACTCATGTACAAATCTGAAATTCCTAAAGATTACTCATGTGATGATTTGAAAGTTGGGCAGACGGTTTCTAAAGTTTACTCGTCTGTGATAACTCATCACATCACATACGATCGTGTGGAGAGAATTGTGTGCTCTACTTGACACACACTTTAATTAAAACTGTGTGTGATCTTTTTTTTAGAACGAAGACGCTAGAAGCGTCCGGCTTTAAATTAATAAAGCCCACATCAAGGCAGTGTAACAACACAGGACAACCGAAACCGAGCACGGAGGCACCGACCATACGACCAAGGTATCTAGAGAGTTCAGACGACCAAAAGAGGCTCTAGCGGGCATATTACATGGCCAATGGCCAGAACATGGAGCACGCAGGCTCACTCGAGCGACAAAAGGATCACTTCATGAAGTAGAAGTGACAGCTGGCTCCCTTGCCAAAACATAGACCTAATGAAGACGATCTTGAGCTTGCTTCAGCTTCTCAGCATCCTTGCGCTTCGCCAACGGACTCCACTACTGCAGGAACATGTTGCATTTGTAAATTAATTTAGCAGGGTGGGTTGGGAAGATCCCCTCGATCGCTAATTTGTTCCTAGTGAGCCAAATTGCCCAGAACAGCGCACCGAAAACGCTCCAAAGCACTCGATTGTTGCTTCCTCAAGCGGAATCAAGAATAGCCGCCAGATCCGAGGACGACCTCGGGTCCCAAGCTGTGTTAGCCGCAGACCGGACCGCACTCCAAGCAAAACGAGCTAATGGGCAATGGAAGAAAACGTGATTCGCGTCTTCGGGCGAACTATAGATTGCACACAAACCAGTCGACGAGCCATTTCTTTTGGCAACAGTTGCCGCAGTGGGAAGACTGTTCCGAAACAGCTGCCAAAAGAAGACCTTGATATTTAGTAGTAGGCGTGATTTCCAGAGGCCCGTAGGCACCTGGATGGACGGCCCTGACACAGTTTGCGGTAGAGAGACTTGACCGAAAACTTGCCAGACGGGGTGAGAGCCCACGTCACCGATTCCGCAGACGTCGACAGCGTCACCTGGTTGACGAGCGTAAGCAGTGTCGTGAGATGCACTTGCTCCTGTCCGGTAAGCTCGCGGTGGAAGTGGATCACCGGGGGGACGAGGCTAGGGCCGTGGCCACCGATACCTCCGGGTTGACAGCCAAGGCATATAGTTTTTGGAATGCCGACCATAAAGGTTGGGTACCGATCCAATGATCAAGCCAGAAGCGGGCCGAGCGGCCGTTTCCAATGGAAAACTTGGCCCCCATAGCAAAAGCCGGCCGTATCGCCTGGAGATCATTCCAGAAAGGAGAACCCCTCGTGGCACCTTCGAAGAAATTCCCATTTGGGAAATATTTTGCTCGCAAAATGTCAACCCATGAACCCGTCGCTCCCAGGGACAGTTTCCAAATCCACTTGCACATGAGTGCAACGTTGAGAATTCTAGCATTCGTGATCCCGAGACCTCCCAGGTCTTTGGGGCGGCATACCAAGGCCCATTTGACCATGTGATATTTACGTTTAGGCCCCGATCCTTCCCAAAAGAAGCGAGACCGAGGCGTGTCCATCTTGGCGTGGACTCCTTCAGCCAAGAGGAAAAGGCCCATTGCAAAATGTGGCAGCGAGGACAGGCTAGAGTTCGTGAGCACCAATCTCGCTACAGAGGATAGGAACTTCCCCCTCCACGGACAGACCCGCCCGCCCACTTTGGTCCATAACGGAGCCCACCCATCGATCATGACGCGCTTGGCGTCTAGTGGGAGGCCTAAGTATGTGAACGGAAGTTTGCCAACTTTGTAGTTGAGCAGGTCCGCTATACGTCTGCCCTCCTCCGCGTCCAAACCCATGGGCAGCACTTCGCACTTGTGGAAGTTAATTTTGAGCCCAGACATGAGTTCAAAACTTAGCAGCAGGGCTTTGGCCGTAGCCACACTATGGAGGTCAGGTTGAAACAACAGTAGCGTATCGTCGGCATACTGCAAATGAGATATCCCCCTGGGATGAGGTGTCCCAACTGTTGGGGAATGTAGTAATTTCAAAAAATTTCCTACGCACACGCAAGATCATGGTGATGCATAGCAACGAGAGGGGAGAGTGTGATCTACGTACCCTTGTAGATCGACAACGGAAGCGTTTGGTTGATGTAGTCGTACGTCTCCACGGCCCGACCGATCAAGCACCGAAACTACGGCACCTCCGAGTTCTAGCACACGTTCAGCTCGATGACGATCCCGGACTCCGATCCAGCAAAGTGTCGGGGAAGAGTTCCGTCAGCACGACGGCGTGGTGACGATCTTGATGTACTACTGTTGCAGGGCTTCGCCTAAGCACCGCTACAATATTATCGACGACTATGGTGGCAGGGGGCGCCGCACACGGCTAAGAATATGATCACGTGGATCAACTTGTGTGTCTATGGGGTGCCCCCTGCCCCCGTATATAAAGGAGTGGAGGAGGGGAGGGCCGGCCCTCTCTATGGCGCGCCCTAGGGGAGTCCTACTCCCACCGGGAGTAGGATTCCCCCTTTCCTAGTCCAACTAGGAGTCCTTCCATGTAGTAGGAGTAGGAAACAAGGAAGAGGCGCAGCCCCTCCCCCTAGTCCAATTCGGACTAGGCCTTGGGGGGGCGCGTGGCCTGCCCTAGGCAGCCCCTCTCTCTTTCCCGTATGGCCCAATAAGGCCCAATACTTCTCCCGGCGAATTCCTGTAACTCTCCGGTACTCCGAAAAATACTCGAATCACTCGGAACCTTTACGATGTCCGAATATAGTCGTCCAATATATTGATTTTTACGTCTCGACCATTTCGAGACTCCTCGTCATGTCCCCGATCTCATCCGGGACTCCGAACTCCTTCGGTACATCAAAACTCATAAACTCATAATATAACTGTCATCGAAACCTTAAGCGTGCGGACCCTACGGGTTCGAGAACAATGTAGACATGACCGAGACACGTCTCCGGTCAATAACCAATAGCGGAACCTGGATGCTCATATTGGCTCCTACATATTCTACGAAGATCTTTATCGGTCAGATCGCATAACAACATACGTTGTTCCCTTTGTCATCGGTATGTTACTTGCCCGAGATTCGATCGTCGGTATCCAATATCTAGTTCAATCTCGTTACCGGCAAGTCTCTTTACTCGTTCCGTAATACATCATCCCGCAACTAACTCAATAGTTGCAATGCTTGCAAGGCTTAAGTGATGTGCATTACCGAGAGGGCCCAGAGATACCTCTCCGACAATCGAAGTGACAAATCCTAATCTCGAAATACGCCAACCCAACATGTACCTTTGGAGACACCTGTAGAGATCCTTTATAATCACCCAGTTACGTTGTGACGTTTGGTAGCACACAAAGTGTTCCTCCGGCAAACGGGAGTTGCATAATCTCATAGTCATAGGAACATGTATAAGTCATGAAGAAAGCAATAGCAACATACTAAACGATCGGGTGCTAAGCTAACGGAATGGGTCATGTCAATCAGATCATTCATCTAATGATGTGATCCCGTTAATCAAATAACAACTCTTTGTCCATGGTTAGGAAACATAACCATCTTTGATTAACGAGCTAGTCAAGTAGAGGCATACTAGTGACACTCTGTTTGTCTATGTATTCACACATGTATTATGTTTCCGGTTAATACAATTCTAGCATGAATAATAAACATTTATCATGAAATAAGGAAATAAATAATAACTTTATTATTGCCTCTAGGGCATATTTCCTTCACCAACACCCCTTTGATGTGACCTGCCTCCGTGGCTTTACGCAACATGGCCGCTAGCGCGTCCACGACAAAGTTGAACAAGATCGGGGACATAGGGTCGCCCTGACGCAGCCCACGCTTGTTCCTGAAGAAGTGACCAACTTCTCCGTTAACCGAGGCAGCAGTTTGGCCCCCCGAGACCAGTTGCATGAATCGGTGCACCCAAACAGGCGCAAAACCACGGCTGATGAGCACCTGGCGAAGGAAATCCCAGTTGACTCGATCGTACGCCTTTTCAAAATCTAGTTTAAGGAGGATAGCTGGTTCATGCGTACGTTTTAGCTGATGTAGGGTCTCTTGTAGGGCTAACGGACCCTCCAAAATGTGGCGACCACGGATAAAAGCGGATTGCGTTCGACTAATTGTTCGGTGAGCGATCGGAGAGAGCCGCGTGGCACACACTTTAGCACAAATTTTAAAGGGAACGTTAATGAGCGCAATGGGTCTGAACTGACGGATGTTGTCCGCCCCGGCCACTTTAGGGATCAGCGATAGAACGCCGTAGTTGAGCCTAGCTATGTCCACGAGGCCACGCATGAAACAATTGCAAACTTCAAAAATTGGTACACGCAGCAGCGGCCAAAAGTGCTTGAACATCGCCACCGGCCACCCGTCAGGGCCCGGTGCCGTGTCTGTTTTCATGCTATGGAGCGCGTCGTCAATTTCTTTAGGGAGGAACGCGAGTCCCAACTCGTCATTCTCGCACTCATGGACCATTTGATATGGAAGCCAAACATCACCTCTCAAGCAAGCGTGTTGGGCTTCGTTGGTCCCCATCAGACTTATGTAAAAGTCGTAAATGTGCTTGGATATCTCAGCTTGCGTCAGTAGAAGCCCCTGCTCTGACTGTAGCCTGAGAATCGAGCATTTCCGACGCCTACCGTTAGCATACGCGTGGAAATATTTAGTGTTCGCGTCCCCTTTGAGCGTCCACTTGAGGCCGCCTCGGCGCCTCCAATATTCCTCCTCGGAACGAAGCAACGCCTCGACTTGCCCCTCCAGGGCATATCGATGGGACCACTCTTGCTCAGAGAAATGTGTCGAGTCCGCTTGGGAGTCTAGCAGCGCGATTTCGCTGACAAGGTTCGCCCTAAGCACCTTGTCATCGCGCCCCTGGTTGGCGCCCCAGCCTTTAAGGCATGCCCGTAGGTGCCCCCCTACCGCAGTCCAAAACTCTATTGGGCCGCGCTATTGACCAGTGAGATGTACACATTGCCACCATCTCTCCATAAAGATGGTGTCGAAATCTGGTACCTCAAACCACGCGGTTTCAAAGAAAAATCGCGGGCTACGCCTGATCCTATCATCCCCTGAGGATAGAATAAGGGGCACGTGATCCGAGCCGATTCTTGTTTTAGCAAGGAGCGAGCAGAGCGGGAACACCATTTCCCAGTCCGGAGACATGAAGACACGGTCCAAAATGGATCGCACCGGGGCTAGTTGCTTGTTAGTCCAGGTATATCTAGCCCCAGTTCTGGCCACTTCCCTAAGTGCCATCGACGCAATAGCGTTGTTAAACATGGACACCCTAGCCCAGTTAATGTTATCATTATTCTTATCATCACCCAAGCGAATCAAGTTGAAATCACCACCCACCATCAGGGGGATCTGGGCAGCCAAGACCGCAAGCACTTTAGCTTCGAGTTCTCCCAAGAACTCGGCCGAGCGCGAATGGTCGGCTGGTCCGTAAACTTGCACAATCACCAACCCGCGGAGCGACGCACGCACACGGATATTGGCCGCAATGAAGAAGGTACCAACCACCCAGGTCAGAACCTCGTAAGTGGCAGCGCAGAAACCAAGCAACATGCCACCGGAGTGGCCATTTGCCGGACTGTGATGCCAGGCGAAGCGCTCAAGAGGATCTACAGAAAGGATATCTTGGTGTCGGAACTCCGCTTTGATCGTTTCCTGGAGCCCAACAATATCTACTGCTTGTTTCCTAATGTATTCTCTAACCTGGGTACGCCGACCCGCGTGGACAAAGCCACGGATGTTCCACAGGAGCGCTCGCATCTAAATGACGCGATTGCGTAGACGAACCCCCCTTGAGGTGATCGCCTTGGCCACACGCCTCACCTTGCCACAAAAAGGTGGGGGGGGGGGAGACCACAACCCCTGTTGTGGGATCCCCATCGGGCCAGATCGCTAGCGTGTCCGAGGGCTCAGCCTCCACTGCTAAACGATCTGCGTGTTGAGCAGCCGCCGCTGCAAGCGCCGCCTGCGCAATTTCCTTAGCACGAATCAACGAGATCAGCTCACTCGGCCCGCCCTCGCCTATCGCCTAGACCCCATTCTCCTCTAGAACCTCGCTCAAATGGTCATCTGAGAATGAATCTAGAATCGTAAATCGGGGCATTGGGTTACTTGAGGTTTCCAGGTTCTTCTGAGCTTGGAGGAGCTGGGCGCACTGTAGAGATGGGAGATTTCCCTTGGCGCCCTTGGAACGAGCACTGACCCGCACCGGGGCCACCTGCCCCTCCACCACAGTCTTGGAGCGCTTGCCCTTCGGGATGGACGCCGTCTTGGATGTCTCCTCCGTGATCGGGACGGGGACGGGGACGGGCATCGCCAGGGCCATCACCGTCTGGCGAGGCGTCGCCGGGGCCCCCAGGTGATCCTCCGCACGACCCGCTCTGCGCTGACCTTGCGCACCGCCACCTTCTTGAGTTGCTTCACCACGCCAGGCTTGTTGCTGCTGCGACCGCCTTGGGATGGGGAGCGGGAGGAGAGAGGAAGCGGCAGGGAGTCGACGGAGACGGCGATCGGGGTGCGCACGTCTTCAGGCAGAGGCGACTCCATCTGGTCCACGGTGGCTGCCGTCACCATCCGCACGGAGGGGGAAGTCATCGACCCCAGGTTGGAACCGTACTGGTTCGGGATCGACAACTCCATCCCCGTGGACCTCCCCTCATGAGATTGCTCTTGCATGCTCGGCTGCACGCGATTCGCCGCCCCGCCCTTGTCGGTGAGGCCTAGCTTCTCCCAAGCCGCCGTGTCGATGGAGTCGTCTTCCATACTTGCATCTGGATCCTTATCGCCGTCCCGCCCCGGCCCGTCGAGGTCGTTGTCATGGTTGGCAGGTGGCGGGTGTGGGGACGGCAGGGCCGGGGCCGCGAGAGGCTCCGCAGGGAGCCCAGGGTCAACAGAGATGTTGAAGCCTTCGCCGTTGAACCAGATCTGGACCGCGCCCTTGATCTTGCGAGGATTGCGGCATGCGAACCGCATACGAACCGGCCCCGGGTAGACCAGCGACTCCTCGTCGACCAGCAGGGGTCTCCCCAGCATCGTGGTGGTCTCCATGAGCCGATTAGAGCGCCGCTGCTTAGGTGGCACGCCGCCCAGCTTGACCCAAACCTCTGGCATCTCCATCCCCATGGGCGCGTCGAGGACAACATCGCGGATGTCGACCATGAGGTTGTTGAGGGAGAGGTAAAGCATGGCCATCCGGAGCATAGCTGGATCTGGAAACACCACCAAGAACGCGCCGCCATCGAGGGGGGAGATATGCCAATCCCACGAGCCCTCAAATAGGTGCGGCAGCTCAACCTCCAGGATCGCCTTCGAGAGCACTCTGGATGGCGCCGAGAGCACCGCAGTGTTGGCCCCCAGCAGGATCTGAGGTTCGTCCCCCAACTCTTCTGGATACTGAAGGCAGAAAAAACCTTCGCCGAAGATGGCGTGTCCCATGGTTTGGAGAAGCAGGGGCTTGCCGCGCGTCGGGCATTGAGCCGAGGTGTGGCCCTCCTTGGTGCAGACCACACAGAGCGGCTTGAAAGTGCACAGGTTCTGGAAATGCCCCGTACGGCCGCAATTGAAACACTCCGGGCCATCAGCTTCTTCGATCGGGGGTCGGCTCTTCCTCCGTGCCCTTGGATGAGGACGACACCTCAGATCTGGGTGGGAGGGGCGTCTTGGAGGCCACCGCCCCCGCAGGCTTGGATTTCTGCTTCTTCGCAAACGGGTCACCGCCGCGGTCGTCGCCCTGGGCCGCCTGCTGCCCCTTGCGCTTGAGCTCGAGGCCGCGCTTCTTGTACTCCTCTTTCTTCTTCTTTTTGCGTTCCTGCTCCTTGAGCCACCATGCGGGCGGCGGCCCCCAACCACCCTCGGCTTCGGCACGGTCCGCCCCCTGCGCCGTGGATCCCTGGCGCCTCGCGCGGTCGTGGTCCCGCGGCGGCTCCATGGGCGGCTTGTCCATCCTACGATCTTGCTTGGAGCCCATCGCCACCACTTCTGCGAACGAACGCACTAGAGGGGAAGGAGGGGGAGTGGGAGTGAGGAAACAAGCGGAGTGGCCGAAACGCCGCACCTCCGATTTGGAGGCTGGAAACCCTAATGAGATGTCTAGGGTTCCACGGGGCAGCCAGAGCCACTTATATGGCTGGGCGCGGCCGGTAGTGGGCTGGGCTGGCACCAGTGGGGTGGACTGGACCTTGGGTCCTGAAACATCCAACTGATGCGAAGACACCTCCTGGGTTTGGGCCGCCGCTGGGGTCAGCCCATGAGGGAGGCCGCAGCCCGCCCGAGCAGACTGGCCCACGGAAGGCCCCACTGGCTCGCCCCAACCCTAGGATGCAGAGCATCAGGCTCTGCCCGCGCCGCCGCCGCCGCGGGGACAACCAGCGCTGGCCAGAGCTGGCCGTGGTCAGGAAGCAGGAGTAGGCCAGCATCCGCGGCGTCGGGCCTCCCGCGGCCCTCCCGCACCGGGGTCGCACGGGGCAGTGAGCCAGTCACACCAGCCTGCCGCCGTGGCCCTCGGCTGTCGGGCGCAAAAGCACGCCGACGCCCGGCCTTGGAGGAGCCCCCGAGCTCCTCCGCCTGCGACACGAAGTCGCCCAGCGAGCACGTCGGTCGGCCTCGCACCGCCGCCTCCTCACACATAGAGCCTGCCTCGTCGTCATCCAATACCTCGTCCGCCAGCGCCCAGAAACGACTCCCTGCCCATCTGCCCGCGGCCAGGGACAGAGCGCCCTGCCACCGGGCCGCCGTCAAGGTCGCCGTTGAAAGATCGTGGATGTCGCCTAGAGGGTGGGGGGGTGAATAGGCGTTTTAAAATAATTACGGTTTAGGCTTGAACAAATGCGGAATAAACCTAGCGGTTAATTTGTCAAGCACAAAACCTAAAACAACTAGGCTCACCTATGTGCACCAACAACTTATGCTAAGCAAGATAAGCAACTATGTGATAGCAAGATATATGACAAAGAACAATATGGCTATCACAAAGTAAAGTGCATAAGTAAAGGGCTCGGGTAAGAGATAACCGAGGCACGCGGAGACGACGATGTATCCCGAAGTTCACACCCTTGCGGATGCTAATCTCCGTTTGGAGCGGTGTGGAGGCACAATGCTCCCCAAGAAGCTACTAGGGTCACCGTAATCTCCTCACGCCCTCGCACAATGCAAGATGCCGTGATTCCACTAAGGGACCCTTGAGGGCGGTCACCGAACCCATACAAATGGCAACCCTTGGGGGCGGTTACCGAACCCGTACACTTTGGCAACCCTTGGGGGCGGTCACCGGAACCCGTCAAATTGCTCGGGGCGATCTCCACAACCTAATTGGACACCCCGACGCTTCCCCGAAGCTTTACACCACAATGATTGAGCTCCGAACACCACAAAGGTTGGGGTTAACTTCCCAATGACACCACGAAACTTCATCACAATGGAATATGGCTCCGAGGTGACCTCAACCATCTAGGGCATCCAAGCACCCAAGAGGAACAAGCTCAAGGGTACCAAGCACCCAAGAGTAATAAGCTTCTCAACTTGTAACTTCCACGTATCACCATGGAGAACTCAAACCGATGCACCAAATGCAATAGCAAGGGCACACAGAGTGCCCAAGTCCTTCTCTCCCAAATCCCACCAAAGCAACAAATGCTAGGGAGGAAAATGAGAGAAAGCACGAAGAAGAGAACACGAAGAACTCTAAGATCTAGATCCAAGGGGTTCCCCTCACATAGAGGAGAAAGTGATTGGTGGAAACATGGATCTAGATCTCCTCTCTCTTTTCCCTCAAGAACTAGCAAGAATCATTGGAGGGATTGAGAGTTAGCAAGCTCGAAGAAGGTCAACAATGGGGGAATAACACGAGCTAAAGAGATAAGGTTCATTGGGGAAAAAGACCCCCTTTTATAGAAGGGGGAAAATCCAACCGTTAAGAGCTCAGCCCGCACACGAGCGGTACTACCGCTCAGGCGGAAGAAATAGGGAAAAGGAGCAACAAAACATGAACCTTGGGGCGGTAGTACCGCATATAAGCGGTACTACCGCTCACCCCAGCGGTACTACCGCTGGAGGAGCAGAACACGGGACCAAAAGAGGCAGGCAGAGCAGAGTATGGCGGCAGTGAAGCAGAAACGGTACTACCGCTTAGGCGGTACTACCGTGCCTTATTGCTGTGCAACTACTGCTAAACCCGACACGAAAAGAGCAGGACCCAAAAGCGGTACTACGGCTGAGAGCTTCAAGCGGTACTACCGCTTGGGCTCGCGGTACTACCGCTGGGACCAGACAAAAACCACACTCAAGAAAACAAGAACTGCCATAACTTCTGCATATGAGCTCCGAATTGAGCAAAACTCAAGCTTGTTGGAAACAAGATGACGAGTAGCATCAAAACAGCGGCTGGTTATAGTAAGAAGAGGCAGGGGAGGTATGCTTAACAAATGGAGGAGGGAGACCTCCAACAGAGAAGAACGAGCATAACCTCCAACATCAAAAACGTCATAGAAGATGCATGTGAACTCCGTTTTCGATGAACTCGAGCTTGTCATCAAGATGACCATAAGCTCTAAGACTCACAAATAGAACCAAACAAGAACCAAGAAAGATGATGCAAGGATGCAATGGTTTGAGCTCTCTACGAACGATACAATCAAGCTACTCATCGAGAGCCCCCCTTGATAGTACGGCAATCGATCCTATAACCCGGTCTCCCAACTACCGCCATGAGACCGGTAAAATAGAAAACCTATCAAGGGCAAACCTTTGTCTTGCACATAGTCCACTTGAGCTAGATGATGTCGATCTTGACTCCCTCAAGTTGGACCACCTTTCTTGATTGCGTTGGTTTGGTGAAGACTAGTAGATTGCTCCCCCATACTCCACTATGGGTGAGCAACTCTTCCGCACATCTTCACAAGTCCATTGTCACCACAATGGACGGCAAGCTTCAAGCACTTGATCTCTTCGTGATGCATCACTTGGACTTGCACACGGAAACCTAACCCCACACAGAACTCTCACGAAGACCATGGGTTAGTACACAAAGCGTAATGGACAATGCTTACCATACCATGGGATCACTTGATCCCTCTCGGTACATCTTCTACGCTTTGTGGGTTGATCTACTTGATTCACTCTTTGACTTAGTCTTGATCAACCTCTCACAAGACCAATCTTTGGATAATTCCTTGAATAGCACATTGGTCGACACCAACTCTCCTTGAAACCAACACATGTACTCCAAGAAAAGACTATGGACAAAACCTTCAAATATAACTCAAGGCAACCATTAGTCCATAGAGATTGTCATCAATTACGAAAACCAAACATGGGGGCACCGCATGTTCTTTCAGCCGTGTTCCCCCCGCCCCCTGGGACCAGAACGAGCTCGTCATAGCCACCGGAGACGAGGGTAGCCGCGGATTCACCGCCGCCATCGCCAAGAGCGCCCGCGGCACCTGACCGTACAGGAGCCGTTGGCATCTTCGTGACTCTCTAAGATGGCACAATCTGTAGGCTCATCGTGGGAGACCGTTTCGTCATCTGTGTGTGATCCTAAGGATCATTGTTCGCGATTTTGTCACATGGATCGTGTATGATGTGACTTGCTTCATCTAGATGAACAACATCATCTGTCGTTTGACCAACATACTTAGAAGGATAGCCACAAGAGCATCAACTTATATATTTCCATTAATAGAAACAATTAGGATTCAGCCGAAATCAGAAAATCAAAAGGGCCTGGAATTAAGATCACATTATATCTTCTAGAGTTGCCTGAAGATGTAAGATCAAGGAAATAGAGCCAGGAGGGTAAGAAAGCAAAGTCCAGGTAACCAAATGAGTAAAGGACCAGGTGCATCAACTGTAGATAACAGCGAGGAAGTATGACATAGGGAATACCATACTAGTCTAGTCCTTCTTCTTGGATGCACCTGCGCCATCATCTTGGAGAGGACGATTGGCAGTGATTGTCGTCGCCTTCGTTCTTCTCCTCGTCCTTTCTATTCTCCTTCTGCTCCTCACCGTCGTCGTCTTCATCATGGTTCTCTGGGTGCTCCTCGGTAATGGAGCCTCGCCGCCGCCGTCAGCTCTGCGGGCAAGCCCGTCGACAGGGAGGGAAGGGCGCACGATTTGGACGCCGTCCGAGACATGGAGGACTGATGGGAGGCTTCCAACAACTGATGCCACTTGAGCAAATGGGAGACTTGCGGTCTATGTTTTCAAATTTGAAATTGATAAGAGGGTTTAAACAGTTCAAATTTCAAATTGAGTCGCAGCCCATGCGCACGCAAATACGCAATCTTTTGCTTTTGCCAGGCTCAGGCAGGCCCGTGGTCTACCGCTGTGCGCTGCCAGGAGTCTACAGGAGACTAGGACTAGCCCATCACCCGGTCCAACGGACCACACCACGCTCTGCCCTGCTGCGAGGACACCACCCACTCCAACGCCATGTCATTCCGCCGCCTCGTAGCCCGCTCCCTCTCCACCGCCGACCTCTCTGGCCGCCTCCGCTCCCTCTCCCCCGCCGTCGCTGTCCCAGGCCGCTCCCTCTCCACGGCCGACCTCGCCGGCCGCCTCCGCCGCTCCCTCTCCACCGCCGCCGCGCACCCGCCATGGGCAATCATCCACGACACGTCGGAGGTCGACCGGTCGTCGTCGGCCCCGGGCGCGCGCTTCCGCCCCGTGGATCCTCCGGGCGTCTCCCGCATCTTCGCCCCAGCGCACCTCATCGATCCCACGGAACGCCCGAACGCGGGCAGCAGCAGCGACGTCCTCCAATACCTTGACGGCAACGTCCTCCAGCTCCTCTTCGGCAACGTCGGCGCCGCCAGCGGCGACGGCCACCTGCTGCTCAGCTACCACGACCTCCGGGCGGAGGGCCCTTGCACCCGCTGGGACCTGGCCGAGGACCCCCAAGTCCACCGCTTCGTCTGCAACCCCCTCACCGGCCAGATGCTCCGCCTGCCCGACATCGGCGGCTCCAGGAGGAACTACGCCCTCCACAACATGGGCCTCCTCACCCACGCCGACGGAGGGCTCGGGTGCGGGCCGCCCGACAGGTTCGCCGTTGCCGACTTCGTCCTCAATGGCGCCGCCATCTTGCGGTTTCTCTCTGAGGAAGGGAAGTGGAAGGCGGTACGGCCGGTCCATGGCAACCCATCGCTCCCGCGCCCGATGGAGATGAACCAGGAGACGGTTGCCTTCGGCGGCCGCCTGTGGTGGGTCGACCTCACCTTGGGTGCCGTCTCCGTGGACCCCTTCGCCGACCGGCCGGAGATCCGCTTCGTCGAGCTGCCCAGCGGCAGCGTGCTGCCCGCGCCTGCACGTGTGGACGAAGCAGACCCCTGCAAGGTCGAGGAACGGGGGCTGCTCATTATGGAGGTCACCAATCGCCGGCGCATCGGCGTGAGCGAGGGGAGGCTGCGCTACGCCGAGGTGACTCCCGGCGGGCCATTTCTGCTCAGCTCATATGCGCTCGACGACGACGAGGGCACCGGCTGGAAGCTGGAGCACCAGGTGGCGCTCAGGCGGGCGTTGGCGGACGGAGGCTACTCGGCACAGGCGGCGCCGCAGATCGCCGTCCTTGACCCCGTCGACGCCAACATCATTTACCTCAAGGTCGGCAAGGACGTCGTCGTGGTGGACATGCATAACGGGAATGTGATTGGGGGCTGTCGGCTTCAAGGAGAGTACATTTCTCTTGTACCATGCGTGCTTCCACCATGGCTTGGATCAAGCCGGATCCCCGCCGAAGGTACCTACCAATCTTCTCTTACGTTTCGGTTTTGCATTTGTTGGTGCATTGCTTCAGATGTTCAGTGCTAGCTTGGGGAGAATTTTATAGTAATGTGGGTGGAAACATACAAATGGATGAATTTTGTGATTCGTAACAATGTTGTGAGCGTGTTGTAGATGGTGGTGACGAATTGACATTGTCAGTAAGAATGTAAGATCCAAACATGAATTGGAATCAGAGACTAGGATTGGTGCTATCGATCTAGCTAGACCGACTTGATGTTTGGGTGTGCTGGGAGATGTATGTGTGTACTGTGTTAAGCAGCGGCATTCATACAAAGGAGTGCTCGAATCATATCCGATTAGCTGATCACAATGGTACATTTTTCTGAAGCCTGAAATCATGTGTATTCACACCAGTACTCTGTTCCTAAAACTCATATGGTGTTCAAATCTTGTGTCACAAACAGGTAATGCATCTCTTAATTAGCTAGCAGCGGTCTCTTTTCGCGATATGTTGCAGTTGAGGATGGCGTCTAAACACACATACATCATCCCCTTTGGTTTCTGTGAACTTTGAATTAACACATGTACATGTTCTACATGTTATTTTCCACATCTCTATATGTCGTTTTCAGTTAATGGCTGTTGTACTCTTGTTCATCCAACTGATCACCCAACTTTTGGCTTGAAAAGAAATTTTGTTCCTCTGATCAGTGTCAAGCTATATGAGCAATGAGCTGTGCTGAATTCTTGATAGCCTGTTCTATGTATCAGTCCTGTCCGCTGGCACATTTCTTATAAGCAAGCGTAGTTTGTACTGTACGTACAAAGTTGTTCCGAGTCAACATAGATTGTATCTGTTATTCAAGTTCCTATACCTTGACAGAGAAAACTTTTTTCAGGCAAGAAGGGTGGCATGGAAGTGACAGATGATCTGGTCAGTAGCGCCTAGAAGTCGTGAATGGGCATCAGTCTACCAGCTTATTTATCTCTAGTTGGGAACTATCTTAGTCTCTTAACTAATGCTTCCATTATTAGTCATCCATTGGCATTGTCAGTACTCAAGACGCATCGTGCTTTCTTGTCCTAATGGTGACCGTTCTTTTCTTTTTCTTAAAATTTTACCAACAACTGTTAAGAAGTCTAAAACTGAAGCTTATTACTTTCAAACAACTTATAATGACGTAATTGGGTGCTATAAGTAAACATGTCGTCCAAATGTTATTTGGTGTTTATTCCGGTATCCATTTTCTTTTCCATGTTGAGTCAAACATCTCTAACATGTTTAATGTTTTCTCTATTTTTCAGGGGGATAAGTATATTTTTCATCCCTGAACTCTTTCGAAAGTGTAGAAATGGTCCCTCAACTCTAAAATCAGAAAAATCTAGTCCTGAAATTGTTAAAACCGGGTACTTTTCATCCCTCAAGTCACTCAGTTGGTTTTGGCCTGATGTAGACCCGGTATTGACCATTGACCTCCGGCACATCAACCACCACGTCAGACACATAGGTCAAAATCTCTCCTACGCCCATGCCGCGCTCCTGGCTGGGGCTGCGTGCGACAGCGACGGCTACTTGGCGCAGGGCAGGTGTGTGCAGCGGCTGCTCCAGTGCTCCTCGATGCCGAGCGAGTGTGGCGGCAACTCCATGGCACGGAGCAGGTGCACCCACCTTGGTGGCGGCGAGTTCATGTCAATTCAGCGACGGAACAGCCAGCATGAGCTCGCCCACGAGCTAGCCATTTCATCCAAGAGTTTACATGTACATCTTCCATCTTCGCTACCATTCTGCCTGGTGCACCACACCACAACCGAGGGTCGCCGTCAATCGACGAGCCATGCGCAGCCCCCATTGCCATTGGCGGCCCTGCTAACTGCCATACGCTGTTGTGGTCGCGCCGCGCACCGCCACAAGCGCGCTTCAAGCCATTGCGTGCCTTCATGCCACTTTGACGTGCTCATAGATAGCCCCGTGCGCCTCGCCGTGCAGCTTGCAGCAGTTGGCACCGCACGAGTGCGCTGGCGTCACCGCTGTTTTGGAGCTCCCCTACCTAAAGTCCGAAGCTCCAATGCAAGATGGGCCTAAGCCTCCGTCGTTCTGAAGCCATTGAACACAGTCACACACAAGGTATGCTGTTGTGCCTCACCATCATGGCTAGGTCGCGAGCTACCCTGCAAGCCACCACATGCGTCCTTGGCCGTGCACACAGCTCGCGTGCTTCGCCGCGGCGGAGGTTGCGACCACATGGAGCTAGCGGGAGATGCATCGGCTACGGCCAGTTCTATGTATGAGGTGGGGAGGTCAGAGGTGAATACCGGGTCCACGTCAGCCCAAAACCAGCCCGGAGGGGCCTGAGGGACGAAAGTTATCCAGTTTTGATAGTTCAGGGACTAGGTTTTTCTGGTTTTTAAATTGAGGGATCGTTTCTATACTTTTGAAAGAATTGAGGGATGAAAAATATACTTATCCCTTTTTCAGGTTTCCTGGAACTAATAGATGGAGGGGTTGCATTATATTAGGATAGAAGCGAGCGGTAGTTTGTCGAACTCTCATTTTGGGTGAAAGCTGGGATATTTTGGATTTATTGTAGTTTCTTGATGAGTTACCATCTCGTTTAGAGGGAAATCTAGCAGTTGGTTCAACAGTCCATTAGGATATTGCAGTAGAACTAAATGAAATCCACATCTGACGACTGTCACAAAACCGTATGCATGAAGTTACTTTCAAGACAATATGCTCATCTTTTCTTTTCAAGTTCAGAAAAAGAAAAATACAAGAGCGTCCTTTTGTAGGAAAACATGGATGCATCCATGATTTTAAATGCTTGTAGACTTGTAGTCGAAGTGACATCTGTTATGAATTGATGAATGTTTCAACAGTTAAGGATTTCTCATGATAAATGCATGTTTTTCACCGCCTTTATTGCTTGACGACAACATAGACCACCAGCGCAACAAAGTTCTGTGCCATAATATGTTTACAAAAAAAAATTCAAATATATGTACAAAGTAATCAGAATCGTGCATCAACGCACAACAATCCTTTTATGGCTTCTATAGACTTGGTATAGTGTGAAAATTTAAATTCATTTTGATATTTGAATTTATCATGGCTAGCTCTTCAAGATAAGTCCAATGAGCAATATATTTCAAATTGTGGAGCAAAGATAGGACTGAGCATGTTGGTCAAGTGAAACCTCATTAATTAAATTACATTCATTGGAAGGTTCTTTGCTTTTCGTTAACAAAGAGATGATTTTTTTAATGTTTTGAGACAGATGGTCATCATGTAGGAACATTTATGTACCAACTAAAAAAGGTTGAGTTCTTTTATACAACTTTGCCACATTGTCACAAGTCATAGACATACTTACGAATGCACGCGCTACATACATGCCCAGGGCAGGCCCAAGGCAACACTAGCGATGGCATGGGGCATGAGAGCTAGACACACCGTTCATCGTAGCTATCCTAGCTGCCGTTGTGCATTGTTTAGAGCATCTCCAGCCGTTCGCCCCCCCCCCTCCCTCAGGACGCATAAGAATCGTCTCCTAGGGACGAGTCGGCGATACAATCGATGCTGGGGCGGTATTGGTCCACTTTTCAGTCCCATTTCGGCGAAAAAAGGGCTCATATGGGCGACAATAGGCCCATATTCGCTGTGGTTCGCCGTTGTTCGGCGTTCAATTATGCACATAATTTTTTTATCACATATTTCATCACAGAAATATTAAATACTTCAACAAAATAGTACAACAACAAATAGTTCAATACAAATTATATAGTTCAACAAATAAAAACTCATATTTCATCACACGTCGCGCCCGACGTCGCCCTTGAGTCTCCATAGATGCTCTATCAGATTTTGTTGCAGTTGATGATGCACCTGTGGGTCTCAGATCTCCTGACGCATACTGAGATAGGCAGTCCAGGTTGCCGGTAGCTGGTGATCAATTTTGGCTAGAGGACCCTGCCTGTAGTATGGTTCAGTGTCAAACACTGGGTCTTCTTGCTCGCTCTTGGTGATCATGTTGTGCAAGATGACACAGCAAGTCATAATCTCACACATTTGATCTTTTGACCAGGTCTGAGCGGGGTGCCGGACAACAGCAAATCGAGATTGGAGCACACCAAATGCCCGCTCGACATCCTTCCTGCAAGCCTCCTGAACCTTCGCAAACCAGACGTTCTTGCCTCCTGGCACAGGGTTTGAGATCGTCTTCACAAATGTCGACCATCTCGGATAGATGCCATCAGCTAGATAGTACCCCTTGTTGTAGTGCCGCCCATTGATCTCGAAGTTCACAGGAGGAGAATGACCTTCAACAAGCTTGCCAAAGACAGGAGAGCACTACAGCACGTTGATGTCATTGTGAGTTCCTGGCATACCAAAGAAGGAGTGCCAAATCCAGAGGTCCTGTGTGGCCACCGCCTCAAGTACCACACTGCAACCGCCTTTGGCGCCTTTGTACATCCCCTGCCAAGCAAATGGGCAATTCTTTTATTTCCAATGCATGCAGTCGATGCTTCCAAGCATCCCAGGAAATCCTCTTATTGCATTATGTGCTAGTGTGACGCCCCCGATTCAATCGTACACTAATCATACACGCAAACGTGTACGATCAAGATCAGGGACTCATGGGAAGATATCACAACACAACTCTACAAATAAAAAAAATCATACAAGCATCATATTACAAGCCAGGGGCCTCGAAGGCTCGAATACAAGAGTTCGATCATAGACGAGTCAGCGGAGGCAACAATATCTGAGTACAGACATAAGTTAAACAAGTTTGCCTTAAGAAGGCTAGCACAAACTGGGATACAGATCGAAAGAGGCGCATGCCTCCTGCCTGGGATCCTCCTAAACTACTCCTGGTCGTCGTCAGCGGGCTGCACGTAGTAGTAGGCACCTCCCGAGTAGTAGTAGTCGTCATCGACAGTGGCGTCTGGCTCCTGGGCTCCATCGTCTGGTCGCAGAAATCGGGTATAGAAAGGGGGAAAGAAGGAGCAAAGCAACCGTGAGTACTCATACAAAGTACTCGCAAGCAAGGAGCTACACTACATATGTATGCATTGGTATCAAATGGAATAGGGTATCATATGTGGACTGAACTGCAGAATGCCGGAATAAAAGGGGGATAGCTAGTCCTATCGAAGACTACGCTTCTAGCCACCTCCATCTTGCAGCATGTAGAAGAGAGCAGAAGGTAAGTTCACCAAGTAGCATCGCATAGCATAATCCTACCCGACGATCCTCTCCTCGTCGCCCTATTAGAGAGAGACCACCGGGTTGTATGTGGCACTTGGAAGGGTGTGTTTTATTAAGTATCCGGTTTTAGTTGTCATAAGGTCAAGGTACAACTCCAAGCCGTCCTGTTACCGAAGATCACGGCTATTTGAATAGATTAACTTCCCTGCAGGGTTGCACCACATTTCCCAACACGCTCGATCCCCTTTGTCTGGACACACTTTCCTGGGTCATGCCCGGCCTCGGAAGATCAACACGTTGCAGCCCTACCTAGGCATAACAGAGAGGTCAGCACACAGGTCTAAATCCTATGGCACAGGGGTCTGGGCCCATCGCCCATTGCACACCTGCACGTTGCGTACGCGGCCGAAAGCAAAACTACCCCCCTTAATACAAGAGCAGACGTACGGTCCAATCCGGCGCGCGCCGCTCAGTCGCTGACGTCACAAAGGCTTCAGCTGATACCACGACATCGAGTGCCCATAACTGTCCCCGCGTAGTTGGTTAGTGCGTATAGGCTAGTAGCCAGACTCAGATCAAATACCAAGATCTCGTTAAACATGTTAAGTATCCGCGAACGCCGACCAGGGCCAGGCCCACCTCTCTCCTAGGTGGTCTCAACCTGCCCTGTCACTCCGCCTCAAACTAACAGTCGAGGGCCGTCGGGAACCCAGGCCCACCTCTACCGGGATGGAGCCACCTGCCCATTCAGCCCCCATCTCCGAACAGTATCATAAGTAATGTAACAGTATAAGTATATATCATATGCCCGTGATCACCTCCCGAAGTGATCACGGCCCAGTAGTATAGCATGGCAGACGGACAAGAGTGTAGGGCCACTGATGGAACACTAGCATCCTATACTAAGCATTTAGGATTGCAGGTAAAGGTAACAACAGTAGTAGCAAGGAGAGGCTATGCATCAGGATAGGATAACGAAAAGCAGTAACATGCTACACTACTCTAATGCAAGAAGTAGAGAGAAGAGTAGGCGATATCTGGTGATCAAAGGGGGGCTTGCCTGGTTGCTCTGGCAAGAGAGAGGGGTCGTCGTCGACGTAGTCGATCACAGGGGCAGTATTGGTCTCGGGGTCTACCGGAAAGAAGTAACGAAGGGGGAACACAATAAATAACAGAGCAATCAGTGTAACAAAAAGCAAGATGCGGCATTACGTTGTGCTAGGGGTGACCTGACGCGGTACTAAGTGATACAGGCAAAAAAGGAGGGGAACATCCGGGAAAGTATCCCGGTGTTTCGCGTTTTCAGACAGATGAACCGGAGGGGAAAAGTTGCGTGTTTGCTATGCTAGGGGTGCGTGGCGGGCGAACAGGCTATGTATCCAGATTCGTCTCGTCGTTCTGAGCAACTTTCATATACAAAACTTTTTCATCCGAGCTACAGTTTATTTATTATGAATTTTTCAAAGTTTTAAACAATTTATTGAAATTATTAATATTCCAAAAATATATCAGAAATGCTAAGTGTACCCAAAGGTACACCTAGCCCGCAGCTGTGTGGGGCTGACAGAGGGCCCGGTCAACTGCCTAGTCAGCAGTTGACTGGTCAATGTTGACTGGTCAAGGCCCCCGTTGGACCCATCTGTCATTGACTGAACTGATAAATGATTCTAATTAATCTAATTAAAACGCGGGGTCGAGTTGTCAGTGTCTATTAACTTAATGAAATTTAGATATTAGTTAATTGACTAATAGTGGGGGTGGGGGCCACCTATCATTAGGCCAACTCTAAGTAAAAAAACAAAAACAAAAAGAACACGGGCTAATCCGCATTACTAGCTCGGCTGAGCCCGCGCTCCTCTAGAGGACGGCGAGGCCATGGCCAACAGCGGCCGGCCGGAGCAGTTGTGAGGGGCGGGAGAGCGGGGCACGGTCTGGCACCGGTGTGGGGCGCTCGAGATGGCCGCCGGCGTGCGCGAGGTAGTGGGAGTAACGATGGGTGCGGGGGACCGGGGGAGCCGCGGACGACGGCGGTTGCCGAAGCAACAGCGGGCGGAGGCGGGGACTTCGGCGGGTGCGGCACCGGCGTCCGTTGGCGGGCGTGACCGCGAGCACAGTGGGGCGAGCGGCGCGGGAGGGCTGCCGGGAGCGGCGGGTTGCGTCGAATCGGCAGTAGGCAGCAGCAAGTTGCAGTAGCGGCATGCTTCAGAAGAAGGAGTAGCAGGAGGAGGCGAGGCGGGCGCGCGGAGGCTGCGACTGAGCAGGTGCATAGAGCGGCCAGATGGCGTGGGTCGCGCGCTGGGGTGCGCAGGGAAACGGGTGTGGTCAGGGTCGCGGGCGAGCAGGCGCGGAGCGAGCTCCGGCCATGGCGGCCGAGCACGAGGACGGCCTCGACGGCGACAGATCGAAGCAGGGAGAGAGGGGATCCGGGAGAGGAGCTCACAGCAAGCTCGGGGGCGCGGTCGAGGAGGCTGGGGGTAGACTGAAGCGGTGGGAATCAACACTCCTTCTCCTGTGACGGCGACGACTGTGGCCACGGCAACAGAGAAGACGAGCACGGTCACCGCACGAGCTTTTGAGCTCGATTTCGAGTAGATGGAGAGGGGGCACGATGGGGAAAACAGGGGAACCGGATGAGAGAGGGCTAGGGTTTCATGGGGAGGCCGCGGCGACGGTTATATCGAAGAGGAGGGGTCGGGGATGGCTGGCACATGGAGTATCCGCGACATGGACGAGGCGCACGCGGCCACCGAGCTCCTATGAGCAGTAGGAAGGAGAAGGTGGCTTGGTGGGCTAGGATATGCACTGTTCATAGTGGGCCTAAGTGCACAGTTCTGCTTTTTTTTCCTCTCTTGTCTATTTTCAGCTACTGTTTACCTTTTATTTCTTTAATAGTTTATAGTTTTACAAAAAGTAAAACCCACTCCTAAATTAGAGTTGTAAATCCTACAGCTGTCACAAAAGTTTTGGACAAAAATAAAGTACCTTGTATTCTTTGTTAATTAAAAAGGCATTTAAGTTATTGTTTTTGTCACAGTTTTATTTATTTTAAAGCATTTAAATATTTTATAAGGTTGTGGTTTCCCCACCATAATTACCTATGCAATATTTGGTTCACTCTGAACATTTTATTTTTAATATTTGAAAACTTTTATTGTTTGCTTGATTTTGAACTTGAATTTGAATCGGTTTCGAACTAACACGAGATTAGCGACAATAATCGAAGTGACGTGGCATCATTAGGAGATAATTACTGTAGCTTAAATATCCGGGTGTCACGATTCTCCTCCACTACAAGAAATCTCGTCCCGAGATTTTTAAGAGGTGGAAAACGGGGGAAAGGTCTTGTTACGAAAATCTAACGAATCTTCTCGGTCTTGGTTGCTCTTCTCGAAGAGGTCGATCCATAGCGTTGATGTCTCCATTCCTATGCATCAATGCATCATGATGAAGTTGTCGTTCTTCCTTCGGGATCTTCACCGTACTTACGGAAGGATAAGAGGGGAAAAACTCTATAAGGACGGATTCTAATAAAATTGAGCATCAGACGGTTAATTCAGGGGAAGAAGCATAAGTATCTCTCAAATTGAAACTTAAGAAGATATCGAGAGCAAAGTAAGAAGGTACCATGAGAAGTTTCAAACAGATAGGCAATCGTTCGATGTCTGAAACAAAATGCGATAGGGGTCCAGAGCAACGAGAATAATTCTTGTTTCTGATGCCAGAATTGATGACCTCTCGGCAGGTGGCTCGTGAATTTCATACGAGGCCACGTGCGAGGAACAACCTTGAGAACTTGGGCTGTACGGGAGGGTCGGGTTTTGATCCCGTGGAACTGTGGGTTATGGGCCCACCATGTGGGTTAAAAGTAGGAAGGGGGTGACGTCTTGCATGAACACGTAAGCAAGGCATGTCAGAGGATAGCGTGTCAGTTATGTCGGCAACAACATCGGTACCAAGGGCGAGGGACGAAGAGAACCATTTTCCCGCTCGTTGAACGAGGTGGACCATTAGGCAAGGTTCTCGTCCATCGGTGGCTACCAGAATGTCATCAACAATATTAGCAGGGTCTTACTGACAGAGTGGTTCAACGAGGTGCTTACCTAAGCAGGAGAATATTACTGCTTAGATCATATAGATCACCAGTAAGGTTAAACAAAACAATGGAAAGAAAAAGGTGGTCATCAGATTAAACAGAACAATGGAAAGGAAAATGTGTTAAAACACATGTTTCAGGTATATATCCTTCCCAAGGACAAGCAGATCATGATATCCATGACAGGATAGAAAGTAGAAAACCATTTATGTAAGGGGAGAGGAATTTCATGACATAACCCAAACAACGGTGTTTGGATAATGGACAAAATTTTTTTAGCATTGGTATTCAAATGCTCTTATTGAAAATCGGAGTACCACAGACATGCTTCGAGATAGCATTGGCATGGTCTTCAAGCAAAGGTCGGACTTTGGATACAAAGGATCCATCAGAAACGACTTATAGAATAAGTCTTACAATTTCCTCATGGAAGAATGGTTAACCTTGCTAAAAGGAAATATGACAACAGGTCCTCCGGCCAGGTGTGCTAGGCATGACATCACCTTCCCGGGTCATATAAGGACCAATGTTATGACTCTTGGAAAATATTCCAACTATCATATCTGACCGAGTTTCAGATCTGATTGGGGTCAGGATACCTCAGACTCAGGATGCCTGAGAAGAAAGGTGCAACACAAATTATCGAGATGACATTGTAAGTTTCTCGGGAATTGAACTATGGAAGCGAGTCCCGAAATAAGAGTTCATCATTAAATCAAGAAGAGGTGAGGAGGTGGCTGATTGACTCGGCGACAATTCATTGAGATTTTCAAAAGATGGATTTCCACACTTATGTGAACAAGGAGATAACATTTGTCAGATCAAATGATATAATGAGGTATGCTCGAGGAGAACATACACAGTGAAACATTGGTTGAAAAGTGCACCCGAAATATGGGCTGGGTTGCACGACTAACATCAGAATGGCGATTTAGCAACCAGCACACCAAATTGGAATTATTGTCCATTAATTGAAGCAATAGGGTTGCTAGAGATATCAAATTCTCACAACAGAGTTCACTCAACACGGGGGCCAAGAAAAAAGGATATGGCGAGAAGTATCACATGTATCAAGAATTCTTGAGAGGTGGTGAAATTCCCACGACATTCTTGACATAAAAAGTTGGTAATACTCCAAGGGTAAAGGAGAACAAATGCTGGATAGCAAGGATCTCAAGGTATGCACAAAACACGAGCAAGTTTGTGTTGGGGGGAAGGCAAGAATGTTGTCGATGATAACACAAATCATAGAGGAGCAAGGATGGTATTTCTCATCACGGATTCAATTGATATCCTATAAGAGCTCAGAATGTTGATGATGATCACAACACAATTGTCGAGAGATTTCATGATGATGTAATCGATCGGTGATGACATCAAGTCAAAGGAATGATGAAGTGAAAGGTTAGTGGAACCAAGGGTACGACACAAACTCCAGAGCAAGCTTGCTGTCCAAAGCGAAATGATATGATGAGGAAAGATCGATGTAAGCTTAGCTCATCGTCAAAAAATTGTGCTCTGGGAAGAAGGACCAGGTAGCATAGTTAAAATCGGCACGACAAGGATATAGCCAAACAGGCTAGGAATGACGTGATTGAGTTCAAACTCGTAAGTAATGAAGGTTACCAAGAGTTGCTTAATCGCGATGCGGACTTGAGTCAGTCATCAGTGTCTTTGAGTATTTAATAACTCAGAGCCCGTGAAAAATTGGAATCAATGAGAATGTAGCACTTGATGAAGAGCTCAAAAGAAGTTATGCAGTTCCGTGATAATCTTAAGATACCAGGGGGGTAATACTCGACGATAAATCAAAGTAGAGGTGGGACTGGGGTATTACTCTGCAGAAGACAAGTGCTTAAACTTGCACGAGAAATGGTATTTAAAGGAGAACATGGTCGGAAACCACGATCATAAATGATCGAACCACGGATACAAGATGAACTTATAACAAGGGGGTAATTATTTTTACGAGCAGATTCCATGATAAGTTATACATCGTGTCCATGGGCATGAACGCAAGGTTCAAGGTCGACTCCCACTTCTTCAATGCATAACCTTTCATTCACTGCTCGTATTTCGAAAATGACATTAGTTGTTGAAAGTTTTTTTACATGGTGCAATACCAGATAAGTATGACCCGTGAAATCTTTCGGGTTCACACGGATTAGGGAAGGCATAAGTTCAACCCATCGGGGCATCTTAGGAACATATACCACAAACTTCGGAGTAAATAATACAAGCTCGAAAGTAGAGCATTGTTCAAAAGCAGATGATACAATTTACAAAAGGCATTATATACCCATGGAAAGGCTCACAAGGTTATTCAATATGAAGGACACTGTCGGATAAAATCCAACAAAGGAACCGATGGTCCACAAGGGATCTGATGTGAGCATCGATACTCAACCAGAGGAAGAAGAATGCACGGGCATCATATTATAGAACATCTGAATAATTCGATGCTTAGATAACAAAGGAATTATGATTTCCAAAACAAAGGACCAGAAGCAGACGCTTTGATCAAGGATGGATAAGTTGGATAGACCAGAGGCACAATTGACGACAAATAGTTTGGTCGAGAACCAGCTCATGTTCAAAAATGACGTCTGAGCCGGAAAGACAATTTAGAAGGGTTGATAGATGATTGTGCGCATTCGCACACATGTCGAATCAATAGGATCAAAATGACGGTGTCAAAAGATACTAGTGAATATTGCTAGTGATATGGGAGCATCCATAATGTAAGCATACAAGTATTTGCAGAGCAATAGTTTGAAGAGGATGCTCAGAAGGTCAGATAGTATTTCAGAGTATCTTATGAAGCATACGAACAACTAGGGATGAAAAGATACTCAATAAGTGCGAGGAATTTTCAATAAGGGTATTCATGTGACAAAGAACTGCAAGGCAGTAAGCTTAAAGGATTTTCGGAACAACGGGGAGCAATTTAGGGCATCTTGTAATAACAAGAACAACTGAGGATGAAGGTATGAACGACAAAAGTATGTAGTTATCCATAAAGATTTATCGGTGGTAGGGATCACAACGGTGAACGGCACAAGGGTCTCGGGAAAGCATCAGAGAGTGTCTTCAGAATCTTCTGGTGCAGCAGGCGATCATCTGGCCTGAAGGGGCTCTCCGGGAGAAAGTATTATCGAGAACCTAAAGTTAGATTTAGTAAAACCATTTTAACCCGAATAGAACAGAGATCAGAATCCTAGAGTATAGACGAGGAATAAAAGATCCTACTACCACCCAAATGGCGAGGTGGGCCCGTAAGGCACACAACCATGTTAGTAAAAGTTTTTGTAATGTCTAGACTCAACTTCGGCCAAGGAGTGTGGAAGGGGGATTCCTACAGGCAGTCGGCTCTGATACCAACTTGTGACACCCCCGATTCAATCGTACACTAATCATACACGCAAACGTGTACGATCAAGATCAGAGACTCACGGGAAGATATCACAACACAACTCTACAAATAAAAAAAATCATACAAGCATCATATTACAAGCCAGGGGCCTTGAAGGCTCGAATACAAGAGCTCGATCATAGACGAGTCAGTGGAAGCAACAATATCTGAGTACAGACATAAGTTAAACAAATCTGCCTTAAGAAGGCTAGCACAAACTGGGATACAGATCGAAAGAGGCGCAGGCCTCCTGCCTGGGATCCTCCTAAACTACTCCTGGTCGTCGTCAGTGGGCTGCATGTAGTAGTAGGCACCTCCCGAGTAGTAGTAGTCGTCATCGACAGTGGCGTATGGCTCCTGTGCTCCATCGTCTGGTCGCAGCAATCGGGTATAGAAAGGGGGAAAGAAGGAGCAGTTATTGTTTTTGTCACAGTTTTATTTATTTTACAGCATTTAAATATTTTATAAGGATGTGGTTTCCCCACCATAATTACCTATGCAATATTTGGTTCACTCTGAACATTTTATTTTTAATATTTGAAAACTTTTATTGTTTGCTTGATTTTGAACTTGAATTTGAATCGATTTCGAACTAACACGAGATTAGCGACAATAATCGAAGTGACGTGGCATCATTAGGAGAGAATTACTGTAGCTTAAATATCCGGGTGTCACAGCTAGGATCCGAGAAGTGGCTTCCGCATTGGGTGTTCTCAAGTATTGTGGTCCAAACACGGCCACCACTGCCCGACAGAACTTGTAGAAACACTCTATGCTGGTGGACTCGGCCATGCGCCCATAGTCGTCGAGTCAATCACCGGGAGCTCCGTATGCAAGCATCCTCATCGCTGTCGTGCACTTCTGGATGGAGGTGAATCCAAGGGCGCCGGTGCAATCCATCTTGCACTTGAAGTAGTTGTCGAACTCCCGGATGGAATTCACAATCCCGAGGAAGAGTTTTCGGCTCATCCGATAACGGCGCCGAAATGTTTTCTCGCCGTGAAGTGGAGCATCGGCGAAGTAGTCGGAGTAGAGCATGCAGTAGCCTTCGAGACGATGCCGGTTCTTTGCTTTCACCCGCCCCGGCGCCGAGCCACCTCGCCACGGCTTTTCATTGCTCGCCAGCAGCTGGGCGAGGGCGGCGAGCACCATGAGATGCTCTTCTTCCTAGACGTCGTCCTAGACTTCCTCCTCCAGCAACGCGGCGAGCGCTTCCTCGTCATCCGAGTCCATCACCGAGGCAGGCAAATCGCCGAACACCTTGCGCCCGGTGGGCGTGTACCCGTCGCTAAACTGCCCCTCCGCGGCCGGAAACGCCCAGCTGCTGTTGGAGGGGCTGCCGCGGCGAAGCTCTGCTATTTTTCCAGCATGGAATGGCTATCTAGTGGTGAAAGGCGGCGGGCGGCGCCGGGATATAGCTACTAGCGGCCGAGGGCACGGGGGGTGGGAGGCGAGTCGGGGAAGAAAACCTTGACTTTCCCCTAACGGCGTGGGCCAGCCGCGATTTTCCCTTGCGCCGGAGCCCCCAACTGCTCCCCGGTGCGCCGGGTTCGGCCTGTGACCGCCGGGCGGAAAAAGGGCCGAACCGGCGTTTTTCGGCGTCCTGGGGGCGCGACTGGGGCATTTTTTTGGCGCCGGCGCCGAAAAAGTGGCCTGGGGGGGCCTGTTGGGGGCGCGGCTGGAGATGCTCTTATCACTGTAGCATGAAGTTGGCCTAGGCCATTGCTTTATCCTGGCTACGCAACTGAACATGTGTGTGTGCGTGCGTGCTTAAATCACAAGTCTCCATGTATTCTACTCCCTTTATTCTATAATGCAGTGTGTATGGATTTTTACGGAAGTTATTTTTTTATAAACTTTAACCAAATTTATAGAGAAGAGTATCTACATAGTTATTATCAAATTTGTATCACTCCATAAAACACAGGATAGACTTTTATATTATATTATTGTATTATTATTGTTGTTGATGTTTTCCTCGATAAACTTGGTCAAACTTTATGATGATTGAGTTAAAGAAAAAAACTATATGCACTACATTATAAAATGTAGGGAGTAGTATTTAGGAAACAATGAGAAGTCTCCCTTATATTTTGATCACCCCCTCCTGAACCTGGCCAAATCCTTTTCCGGTTTAAATTTTCATGCAGACGACCGTATATTTATTAAAGTTCAAATAACATTATAGTACTGAAATTTAGGAAGACAATATTACAAGCCACTACCAGAGAAAATAGGGAAATATGTCTACACACATAACATAATATTGGACCGTCATCCAAACCGGTTGTATTCATCTTGTGCTACCATCTCATTGGTTGCACTCAGAGACCATAAACTCCCATACTTCCACATCTTGCAGTAAGGACCACATATGGATCCATCATGTGCTCTCAAGATACCAACAAAAATTTGCGTACCTTTACTCTTGGTTTTTTCTCTGATAAAGAGCACATTTATTATCTCAAATGTAGCATCAAGCATATACATATCATGATGAGCAACACTCGACCTCTGCATAACAAGGATGCACACAACCAAATATCTAAAGTCTGACAAAAAAGAGTAAATAAAATCGACATATTGAAAAACAATAGAGTCCTATAAGACCGACACTATGCCTATGTCGAAGGAGATGGTGGACTGATCCGGAGAGTATGCAGCCACCCATGTTGGATAAAAACCTCCCTGGTCACCTGGTCCAACGGCATACATGTTGGGGAACGTAGCATGCAATTTCAAAAAATTCCTACAATCACGCAAGATCTATCTAGGAGATGCATAACAACGAGAAGGGGAGAGTGTGCCCACATACCCTCATAAATCGAAAGCGGAAGCATTAGTATAACGCGATTGATGTAGTCGAACGTCTTCGTGATCCAACCGATCAAGTACCGAACATACGGCACCTCCGAGTTCTACACACATTTAGCTCGATGACGTCCCTCAAACTCTTGATCCAGCAAAGTGTCGAGGGAGAGTTTCGTCAGCACGACGGCATGGTGACGGTGATGGTGAAGTGATCCGCGCAGGGCTTCGCCTAAGCACTACGTGAATATGACCGGAGGCGTAAACTGTGGAGGGGGGCGCCGCACCCGGCTAGCAATGTTTGTTGTGTGTTCTAGGCGCCCCTTACCCACATATATATAGGTTGGAGCGGGAGGAGGACAGCCATGGGGCGCCCCAAGTAGGAGGAATCCTACTTGGAGGCCTCCTCCAATTTGGCCTCCCCTTTTCCTTATCTCCGGGGGGGGGGGGGGGGGGGGGGGGGGGGGGGGGGGGGGGGGAGGGGGGGGAGAGGGGAAAGGAAGGGGGGATCATATTCCCTCTATTTCCTTTCCTCCTCCCCATTTCCTTTCTCCACTTAGGCTGGCCCATATGGGGGCGCACCAGCCCCTTAGGGGCTAGTCTGTCCCGCCCTTGGCCCAATAAGGCCCATATCTTTGCCGGGGGGGTGCCCGGAACCCCTTTCGGTGACCCGATACGTACCCGGTACCCCCAGAACACTTCCGGTGTCCGAATACTATCATCCTATATATGAATCTTTACCTGTCGATCATTTCAAGACTCCTCGTCATGTCCGTGATCTCATCCGGGACTCCGGACAACATTCGGTCACCAAATCACATAACTCATATAATACAAAATCGCCATCAAAACGTTAAGCGTGCGGACCCTACGGGTTCGAGAACTATGTAGACATGATCGAGACACATCTCTGATCAGTAACCAACAGCGGAACCTGGATGCTCATATTGGTTCCTACATATTCTACAAAGATCTTTATCGGTCAAACCGCAATGACATCATACGTCATTCCCTTTGTCATCGGTATGTTACTTGCTCGAGATTTGATCGTCGGTATCTTCATACCTAGTTCAATCTCGTTAACGGCAAGTTCCTTTACTCGTTCCATAATGCATCATCCTGCAACTAACTCATTAGTCGCATTGCTTGCAAAGCTTATCATGATGTGCATTACCGAGAGGGCCTAGAGATACCTCTCCGATACTCGGAGTGACAAATCCTAATCTCGATCTATGCCATCCCAACAAAAACCTTCGGAGATACCTGTAGAGCATCTTTATAATCACCCAGTTACATTGTGACGTTTGATAGCACACAAGGTATTCCTCCGGTATCCGGGAGTTGCATAATCTCATAGTCAAAGGAATATGTATATGACATGAAGAAAGCTTATAGCAATAAAACTGAACGATCATTATGCTAAGCTAACACATGGGTCTTGTCCATCACATCATTCTCCTAATGATGTGATCCCGTTCATCAAATGACAACACATGTCCATGGTTAGGAAACTTAACCATCTTTGATTAGCGAGCTAGTCTAGTAGAGGCTTACTAGGGACACGGTGTTTTGTCTATGTATCCACACATGTATCAAGTTTCCGGTTAATACAATTCTAGCATGAATAGTAAACATTTATCATGATATAAGTAAATACAAAATAACAACTTTATTATTGCCTCTAGGGCATATTTCCTTCAGTCTCCCACTTGCACTAGAGTCAATAATCTAGTTCACATCGCCATGTGATTTAACACCAATAGTTCACATCACCATGTGATTAACACCCATAGTTCACATCGCCATGTGACCAACACCCAAAGGGTTTACTAGAGTCAGTAATCTAGGTCACATCGCCATGTGATTAACACCCAAAGAGTACTAAGGTGTGATCATGTTTTGCTTGTGAGAGAGGTTTAGTCAACGGGTCTGCCACATTTAGATCCGTATGTATTTTGCAAATTTCAATGTCTACAATGCTCTGCATGGAGCTACTCTAGCTAATTGCTCCCACTTTTAATATGTATCCAGATTGGGACTCAGAGTCATCCAGATCAGTGTTAAAGCTTGCATCGATGATAACCCACAAGTATAGGGGATCACAACAGTTTTCGAGGGTAGAGTATTCAACCCAAATTTATTGATTCGACACAAGGATAGCCAAAGAATATTCTCAAGTATTAGCAGCTGAGTTGTCAATTCAACCACACCTGGAAAACTTAATATCTGCAGCAAAGTATTTAGTAGCAAAGTAATATGGAAGTAACGGTAACGGTGGTAAGTATTGGTTTTGTAGTGATTGTAACAGTGGCAACGAAAAAGTAACTAAGCAAAGATCAATATGTGAAAAGCTCGTAGGCAATGGATCAGTGATGGATAATTATGTCGGATGTGATTCCTCATGCAACAGTTATAACATAGGGTGACACAGAACTAGCTCAAGTTCATCAATGTAATGTAGGCATGTATTCCAAATATAGTCATACGTGCTTATGGAAAAGAACTTGCATGACATCTTTTGTCCTACCCTCCCGTGGCAGCGGGGTCCTATTGGAAACTAAGGGATATTAAGGGCTCCTTTTAATAGAGTACCGGACCAAAGCATTAACACTTAGTGAATACATGAAATACATGAACTCCTCAAACTACGGTCATCACCGGTAAGTATCCCGATTATTGTCACTTCGGGGTTAACGGGTCATAAACATAGTAGGTGACTATTGACTTGCAAGATAGGATCAAGAACTCACATATATTCATGAAAACATAATAGGTTCAGATCTAAAATCATGGCACTTGGGCCCTAGTGACAAGCATTAAGCATAGCAAAGTCATAGCAACATCAATCTCAGAACATAATGGATACTAGGGATCAAACCCTAACAAAACTAACTCGATTACATGATAAATCTCATCCAACCCATCACCGTCTAGCAAGCCTATGATGGAATTACTCACGCACGGCGGTGAGCATCATGAAATTGGTGATGGAGGAAGGTTGATGATGACGATGGTGACAGATTCCCCTCTCCGGAGCCCCGAACGGACTCCAGATCAGCCCTCCTGAGAGAGATTAGGGCTTGGCGGCGGCTCCGTATCGTAAAACGCAATGAATCCTTCTCTCTGATTTTTTTCTCCCCAAACTTGAATATATAGAGTTGGAGTTGAGGTCGGTGGAGCTCCAGGGCCTGATACGTCTCCAACATATCTATAATTTTTTATTGTTCCATCCTATTATATTATCCATTTTGGATGATAATGGGCTTTATTTTACACTTTTATATTATTTTTGGGACTAACCTATTAACCGGAGGCCCAACCCAAATTGTTTTTTTTGCCTATTTTAGTGTTTCGCCAAAAAGGAATATCAAACGGAGTCCAAACGGAATGAAACCTTCGGGAGCGTTATTTTGGAAGAAACGTGATCTAGAGGACTTGGAGTGGACGTCAAGAAACAATCGAGGAGGCCACGAGGCAGGGGGTGCGCCTACCCGCCTCGGCGCGCCCTCCACCCTCGTGGGCCCCTCGTTGCTCCACCGACCTACTTCTTCCTCCTATATATATATATTCATATACCCCGAGAACATCCAGGAGCACCATGAAACCCTATTTCCACCGCCGCAACCTTCTATACCCAAGAGATCCCATCTTGGGACCTTTTTCGAAGCTCCGCTGGAGGGGGCATTGATCATGGAGCGCCTCTACATCAACTCCATGGCCCCTCCGATGATGTGTGAGTAGTTTACCTCAGACCTTCGGGTCCATAGCTAGTAGCTAGATGGCTTCTTCTCTCTCTTTGGATCTCAATACAAAATTCTCCTCGATTCTCTTGGAGATCTATTCGATGTAATCTTCTTTTGTGGTGTGTTTGTCGAGATCCAATGAATTGTGGGTTTATGATCAAGTTTATCTATGAACAATATTTGAATCTTCTCTGAATTCTTTTATGTATGATTGGTTTATCTTTGCAAGTCTCTTCTAATTATCAGTTTGATTTGGCCTACTAGATTGATCTTTCTTGCAATGGGAGAAGTGCTTAGCTTTGGGTTCAGTCTTGCGGTGCTTGATCACAGTGACAGAAAGGGAAACGACACGTATTGTATTGTTGCCATCGAGGATAAAAAGATGGGGTTGACATCATATTGCATGAGTTTATCCCTCTACATCATGTCATCTTGCTTAAAGTGTTACTCTGTTCTTATGAACTTAATACTCTAGATGCATGCTGGATAGCGGTTGATGTGTGGAGTAATAGTAGTAGATGCAGGAAGGAGTCGGTCTACTTGTCACGGACGTGATGCCTATATACATGATCATGCCTAGATATTCTCATAATTATTCGCTTTTCTATCAATTGCTCGACAGTAATTTGTTCACCCACCGTAATACTCATGCTATCTTGAGAGAAGCCACTAGTGAAACCTATGGCCCCCGGGTCTATTCTCCATCATTCAAGTTTCCAATCTATTTTATTTTGAAATCTTTAATTTCAATCTATATCATAAAAATACCAAAAATATGTATCTTATTATTATTATCTCTATCATATCTCACTCTTGCAAGTGGCCATGAAGGGATTGACAACCCCTTTATCGCATTGGTTGCGAGGTTCTTATTT
Source organism: Triticum urartu (assembly GCF_003073215.2). Taxonomy (NCBI): domain Eukaryota; kingdom Viridiplantae; phylum Streptophyta; class Magnoliopsida; order Poales; family Poaceae; genus Triticum; species Triticum urartu. The sequence goes on along the minus strand of NC_053026.1, from coordinate 44,823,295 downwards.
GTTTGTGTAGGTATGAGGTGACTCACGCGTGGTCTCCTACTGGATTGATACCTTGGTTCTCAAAAACTAAGGGAAATACTTATGCTGCTTTACTGCATCATCCTTTCCTCTTCCAGGGAAAACCAATGCAGTGCTCAAGAGGTAGCAGGGCCCACGAGGCAGGGGGCGCGCCTAGGGGGTAGGCGTGCCCCCACCCTTGTGGACAGGGTGTGGGCCCCTTGGCCTTGATTCTTTCGCCAGTATTTTTTATATATTCCAAAAATATTCTCCATTGATTTTCAGGTCACTCCGAGAACTTTTATTTCTGCACAAAAATAACACCATGGCAATTCTGGTGAAAATAGCGTCAGTCCGGGTTAGTTCCATTCAAATCATGCAAGTTAGAGTCGAAAACAAGGGCAAAAGTGTTTGGAAAAGTAGATATGTTGGAGACGTATCAACTCCCCCAAGCTTAAACCTTTGCTTGTCCTCAAGAAATTCAGTTGACAAACTGAAAGTGATAAAGAAAAACTTTTACAAACTCTGTTTGCTCTTGTTGTTGTAAATATGTAAAGCCAGCGTTCAAGTTTTCAGCAAAGAATATGAACTAACCATATTCACAATAACATTTAGGTCTCATGTTTACTCATATCAATGACATAATCAACTAGTGAGCAATAATAATAAATTTCGGATGACAACACTTTCTCAAAACAATCATAATATGATATAACAAGATGGTATCTCGCTAGCCCTTTCTGAGACCGCAAAACATAAATGCAGAGCACCTCTGAAGATCAAGGACTGACTGGAAATTGTAATTCATGGTAAAAGAGATCCAGTCACAGTCATACTCAATGTAAACTAATAATAATACATGCAAATGACAGCGGTGCTCTCCAACTGGTGCTTTTTAATAAGAGGATGATGAATCAACATAAAAGTAAATAGATAGGCCCTTCGCAGAGGGAAGCAGGGATTTGTAGAGGTGCTAGAGCTCGGTTTTGAAATAGAGATAAATAATATTTTGAGCGGTATACTTTCATTGTCAACATAACAACCGAGAGATCTCGATATCTTCCATGCTACACACATTATAGGCGGTTCCCAAGCAGAATGGTAAAGTTTATACCCCCCTACCACGAACAAACATCAAGCCATGGCTTGTCCGAGACAACGGGTGCCTCCAACTAACAACAATCTTGGGGGAGTTTTGTTTGCAATTATTTTAATTTGATTTGAGCATGGGACTGGGCATCCCGATTATCAGCCATTTTCTCGTGAATGAGGAGCGGAGTCAACTCCTCTTGAGAATAACCCGCCTAGCATGCAAGATATAGACAGACCTAGTTGATACATGAGCTATTCGAGCATATAAAACAGAATTTCATTCGAAGGTTTAGAGTTTGGCACATACAAGTTTACTTGGAACGGCAGGTAGATACCGCATATAGGAAGGTATGGTGTACTCATATGGAATAACTTTGGGTTTTATGGAATTGGATGCACAAGCAGTATTCCCGCTTAGTACAAGTGAAGGCTAGAAAGAGACTGGGACGCGACCAGCTAGAGAGCGATAACAGTATTGAACATGCATTAAAATTAATCAACACTGAATGCAAGCATGAGTAGGATATAATTCACCATGAATATAAATATCATGGAGGCTATGTTGATTTTGTTTCAACTACATGCATGAACATGTGCCAAGTCAAGCCACTCGAATCGTTCAAAGAAGGATACCACCCTATCATACCACATCACAACCATTTTAATAGCATGTTGGCACGCAAGGTAAACCATTATAAACTCCTAGCAAATTAAGCATGGAATGAGCTACTATAATCTCTAATTGTCATTGCAAACATGTTTCATTCATAATAGGCTGAATCAGTAAGGATGAACTAATCATATTTACAAAAATAAGAGAGGTCGAGTTCATACTAGCTTCTCTCATCTCAATTAGTTCATCATATATCGTCATTATTGCCTTTCACTTGCACAACCGAACAGTGTGAATAATAATAATGGTACACGTGCATTGGACTAAGCTAGAATCTGCAAGCATTCAATTCAAGTGAAAAGACAAGGTAATATGGGCTCTTTGTTAGATCAACAATAATGCATATGAGAGCCACTCAACATTTTCATCATGGTTTTCTCTTCTCGACCCCCAAAGAACAAGAAAAGAAATAAAACTATTTACACGGGAAACCTCCCAACAAGCAAAAGAAGAACGATAGATCTTTTTGGTTTTTTTACTACTACAGGCATGGAAAGTAAACTTAGCTAAAAGCTACAACTATTTTTTTTGTTTTTCTTAAGGTTTTTCAAACACACAAGAAGAAGGCTTAAAAATAAATTAAACTAGCATGGATAGTACAATGAAAAAGTATGAGCACCGACAACTGGAATGAGTGTGTGAACATGAATGTAATGTCGGTGAGGAATACATACTCCCCCAAGCTTAGGCTTTTGGCCTAAGCTGGTCTATGGCCATGGCTCAAAGCTGCCCTCTCCAGTGTACTGAGGAGGATCCTAAGGGTGCCACTGGTTAGAGATCTCCTCCAGACCCCACTGATAAATAGACTGACAGCGAGGATCAAGTGGTGGCTCTGGCTCAGGCTCTGGAGCTGATGTCGGGCTCCGGTATGCATGAACGGCCTCCGGCAAAACAAGGTATGTGCCTGAAAATATGTTGAACAAAGAGGGAGCAGGCAAGGTAATAGTCTCAAAGTAATTTTTGATCAAATATCAGTCTATAGTTAAGCATCTTCTTCTTGTTCTTAACAATAAAATCATGTGCTACCATACTCTTATAATCTAGAAAAATAGGAGGCAACAACTTTTCCTCTTTCTCATAATGCCTAATAGGTATGTCAAAGTGTGCAGCAAGGCGTGAAGCAAAGATGCATCCAAAGATGGGACCCTTCGTACGGTTCATATTTAACCGTTTAGCAACAATAGCGCCTAAACTGAAAGTAGCATCACAAAACAAGGCATGTCGCAAAATAACAATATCAGGGGCACTAAGGTTTCCATTGTTCCCACGACCAATCAAGCATCTACTAGCAAATATTGCAAAGTAACATAGAACAGGAAAATGTATGCTAGTAATTCTTGCATCGGAAACTTTCCTCGTTTCCCCTACAGCAATCATATCAATAAACCCTTCCAAATCATTACGATGTGGTTCCTCTATGCTGCCCTCAAAGGGCAACTTGCAAACCACACAAAAGTCATAAAGTGACATCTCCTTATACTCATCATACAAATAAAAATCCATAGAAGGTGGCGACCTCCTAGCATGGAAATGAAAATTTTGCACAAAAATACTAGTGAGTAGGAGTTACTGTTCGCACTGGTCGCGGAGGAAGTCGATGATGCCCGCATTCTCAGTCAAATAATAAAAGTCATCATGAATCCCGGCTGCTCTCAAGAATTCATCACAAGGCCATTCACACGGCTGAACCTTCGCAGTGCGAGGGAGATTATATTTGGGCTTCTTATTCTCTCCACTTTGCTTATCCTTCGAGCTTCGGCTCAAAGAGCCCCTCAACAATCTCTTCATCATTTCCTCTGAAAAAATTCTGAAATTTTTAGTAACTCAAAATAAAAGTGGACCAAACTGAACAAGATTGATAGCAACTACTCCTACAAGTGCCTAGAGGCCATATCATGCATTAAAACTACTTTTGACTACATAAATTTGACATGCAAGCTGAAGAACAGTGTCACCTAAGCAGCAAAAATTTGCAATAAATAAATCACTAGAACAAAAACTAATTCGACCATTGGAGGAGTCACATACCAAAGAACAATCCTCCAAAGCAGTTTTGTGAATGGAGATTTGAGCAAGGAGATTGAAAATGGCAGCAAGATGTGCTAGAACTCGGGTTTGAACTGGTGGATGATTTTTTTCTGGAGGAAGACGAAGTGTGTGGGTGCAAAAATAAGTGGAGGGGGGCCATGTGGGGTCCACAAGGCAGGGAGCGCGCCCTCCACCCTCGTGGGCACATGGTGAGGCCCCCTCGTGTGTTCTCGGTGCCAATAATTCTTAAATATTCTAGAAAAATCATATTAAATTTTCAGGGCATTTGGAGAACTTTTATTTTCGGGGTATTTTTTATTGCAAGGATAATTCAGAAAACAGACAGAAAATAATATTTTTGCTTTATTTAATCTAAATAACAGAAAGTAAAAGGAGGGTACAGAGAGTTGTGCTTTCTCACTTCATCCATCTCATGCTCATCAAAAGGAATCCACTAACAAGGTTGATCAAGTCTTGTTAACAAACTCATTCCGAATCACATGAAACCGGAGAATTTCCGAATAACACTAGGTTACCTCAACGGGGATATGCACACCCCCAACAATAAGAATATCATATTTCTTCTTGACAGTAGGAAGAGGAAATTCAAAACCTCCAATAATAATCGTTGAAAATTTTCCAATAGAATTGATACTATGGACTTGAGGTTGTTTCCTCGGAAAGTTTACCGTATGCTCATTACCATTAACATGAAAAGTGACATTGCCTTTGTTGCAATCAATAACAGCCCCTGCAGTATTCAGAAAGGGTCTACCAAGAATAATAGACATACTATCGTCCTCGAGAATATCAAGAATAACAAAGTCCATTAAAATAGTAACGTTCGCAGCCACAAAAGGCACATCCTCACAAATACTGACAGGTATAACAGTTGATTTATCAGCCATTTGCAAAGATATTTCAGTAGGTGTCAACTTATTCAAATCAAGTCTATGATATAAAGAGAGATGCATAACACTAACACCGGCTCCGAGATCACATAAAGCAGTTTTAACATAGTTTCTCTTAATGGAGCATGGTTGCTACCTCTTGAGCATTGCGTTGGTCTTCCCCGAAGAGGAAGGGATGATGCAGTAAAGTAGCGTAAGTATTTCCCTCAGTTTTTGAGAACCAAGGTATCAATCCAGTAGGAGGCTACGCGCGAGTCCCTCGTACCTGCACAAAACAAATAAATCCTCGCAACCAACGCAAATAGGGGTTGTCAATCCCTATAAGGCCACCTACGAGAGTCAGATCTGATAGATATGATAAGATAATATTTTTGGTATTTTTATGATAAAAGATGCAAAGTAAAATAAAGGCAAAGGAAATAGCAAAGGAAATAACTAAGTAGTAGGAGATCAATATGATAAAGATAGACCCGGGGGCCATAGGTTTCACTAGTGGCTTCTCTCGAGAGCATAAGTATTCTATGGTGGGTGAACAAATTACTGTTGAGCAATTGACAGAATTGAGCATAGTTATGAGAATATCTAGGTATGATCATGTATATAGGCATCACGTCCGAGACAAGTAGACCGACTCCTGCCTGCATCTACTACTATTACTCCACTCATCGAGCGCTATCCAGCATGCATCTAGAGTATTAAGTTAAAAATAGAGTAACGCCTTAAGCAAGATGACATGATGTAGAGGGATAGACTCATGCAATATGAAGAAAACGCCATCTTGTTATCCTCGATGGCAACAATACAATACGTGCCTTGCTGCCCCTACTGTCACTTGGAAAGGACACTGCAAGATTGAACCCAAAGCTAAGCACTTCTCCCATTGCAAGAAAGATCAATCTAGTAGGCCAAACCAAACTGATAATTCAAAGAGACTTGCAAAGATAACCAATCATACGTAAAAGAATTCAGAGAAGATTCAAATATTGTTCATTGATAGACTTGATCATAAACCCACAATTCATCGGTCTCAACAAACACACCGCAAAAAGAAGATTACATCGAAAAGATCTCCACAAGAGAGGGGGAGAACATTGTATTGAGATCCAAAAAGAGAGAAGAAGCCATCTAGATACTAACTATGGACCCGTAGGTCTGAGGTAAATTACTCACACTTCATTGGAGGGGCTATGGTGTTGATGTAGAAGCCCTCCGTGATCGATGCCCCCTCCGACGGAGCTCCGGAACAGGCCCCAAGATGGGATCTCGTGGATACAGAAAGTTACGGCGGTGGAATTAGGGTTTTGGCTCCGTTTCTGATTGTTTTGGGGTACGTGGATATATATAGGAGGAAGGAGTACGTCGGTGGAGCAACAGGGGGCCCGCGAGGGTGGAGGGCGCGCCTGGTGGGGGTGGGTGCGCCCCCCTACCTCGTGGCCTCCTCTTTTCTTTCTTGACGTAGGGTCCAAGTCTCTCGGGTCTTGTTCGTTGAGAAAATCACGTGTAACGCCCTCGATGCGGCTATATCTCCCACGTGTCGAAGCACGACTTAGAGGCATAACCGCATTGAAAGCAATGTCGCAAGTGAGGTAATCATCACACAACCCATGTAATACATAAGGGAAAAAGATACATAGTTGGCTTACAATCGCCACTTCACACAATTACATGAATAAAGCATTACATCAACCAGATACAATCAAGGTCCGACTACGGAACCAAAATAAAATAAGAACCCCCAAAGCGACAAAGGTCCCCGATCGACCCCAACTGGGCTCCACTACTGATCAACTAGAACGAAACAACACAAAGGACAAGATCTTCATCGAGCTCCTCCTGTGCTTGGTTGCGTCATCTGCACGGACTTATCGGCACCTGCAAGCTGGTTTTGGAAGTAACTGTGAGTCACGGGGACTCAGCAATCTCGCACCCTCGCGATCAAGACTATTTAAGCTTATGGGTAAGGTAAAGGTATGAGGTGGAGCTGCAGCAAGCGACTAGCATATATGGTGGCTAACATACGCAAATGAGAGCGAGAAGAGAAAGCAAAGCACGGTCAATAAAAGTATGATCAAGAAGTGATCCTAGAACAACCTACATCAAGCATAACTCCAACACCGTGTTCACTTCCCGGACTCCGCCGGAAAGAGACCATCACGGTTACACACGCGGTTGATGTATTTTAATTAAGGTCAACTTCAGGTTTTCTACAACCGGACGTTAACAAATTCCCATCTGCCCATAACCGCGGGCACGGCTTTCGAAAGTTCAAATCCCTGCAGGGGAGTCCCAACTTAGCCCATGACAAACTCTCACGGTCAACGAAGGAATAGACCTCCTCCCGAGACATTCCGATCAGACTCGGTATCCCGGTTCTACAAGACATCCTCGACAATGGTAAAACAAGTCCAGCAAAGCCGCCCGATGCGCCGACATCCTGATGGGAGCTGCACATATCTCGTTCTCAGGGCAACACCGGATAGGTCAAGCTACGAGTAAAACCAGCCCTCAAGTTTCCCCGAGGTGGCCCCGCAGGCTGCCCATTTCGGACCAACACTTAGACAAGCACTGGCCCCGGGGGGGGGGGGGTTAAAATAAAGATGACCCTTGGGCTGGCCTAACCCAAGGGAAAAAGAGGCTAGGTGGCGAATGGTAAAACCAAGGTTGGGCCTTGCTGGAGGAGTTTTATTCAAAGCGAACTGTCAAGGGGTTCCCATTATAACCCAACCGCGTAAGGAACGCAAAATCCGGGAACATAACACCGATATGACGGAAACTAGGGCGGCAAGAGTGGAACAAAACACCAGGCATAAGGCTGAGCCTTCCACCCTTTACCAAGTATATAGATGCATTAATTAAATAAGATATATTGTGATATCCCAACAAGTAAACATGTTCCAACAAGGAACAACATCTCCATGTTCCAACAAGGAACAAACTTCAATCTTCACCTGCAACTAACAATGCTATAAGAGGGGCTGAGCGAAGCGGTAACATAGCCAAACAACGGTTTGCTAGGACAAGGTGGGTTAGAGGCTTGGTTCAACAATATGGGAGGCATGATAAGCAAGTGGTAGGTATCGCAGCATAGGCATAGCAAAAGAGCGAGCAACTAGCAAGCAAAGATAGAAGTGATTTCGAGGGTATGGTCATCTTGCCTGAGATCCCGCAAGGAAGAAGAACGAGTCCATGAAGAAGACAAACGGACAAAGTTGAACGGATCCTCACAAACGCAACGTTATCGGAACTAACCCGAAGAAGCAACACCGAAAAGAAGCAAACAATACAGTAAACAACCACCACATAATCATGGCATGATGCACAATCAAGTATGATGCATGTCCGGTTAAATGAAGCATGGCATGGCAAAATGCACAAGCAATACTACAAATTAAGTGGAGCTCAATATGCAACTCTGTTGCATATTGACGAAACACCACGTGACTTATTAAGTTCGATCTCGTTTATGTACCCAACAATATTAAATGTTGTTAAACATGGCAGGAGGGTGAAGCAAAGAAAACTACCTATCTAGTCAAGTTTAATGAGGCCGGAAACAACGAACAACAATTTCCGGAAACTCCTCATATTCATATATTAGGTTCGGTACTGTTCTGCCCTAAACACAATTTTAGGGTTGTTAAACATGCAAAGAGATGCCACCATGTTAAACTATGCAAAATTCTACCCCATTTACATATAAAGATTATTAAATTCTGAGTTACGGTTATTTAGTTATGAATTAAAGCATTTTAACATGGCATAGGAGTAAATTTAACCAAACATCATTTTAAGCATTTCAAACATAGATGAAAGTGGCAAATTATGAAACTAGATAAAATTTAAGCATTTTACATATATAATGTTTTTACAAAAGATGCACGGTTGGTGAGTTATGATATGCATGGACCTTAGGGGTTTTTCTACAAATCTGTTTTACACTGGATAATAGCAAAAATCGCAGGCAGTGAAAAAAACATCAACGGGCCAAAATCTGCTGGCCCAACCGGAGAAAAAAAACACAAGGAGGGGCGCTGGAGGGGCAGCTCACCCTGGGCCTGGTCCAGTCGGAGGGAGGCAGGGCTAGCAGGCCTCTGGGCTGGCTGGATCGATGAGGAGGTGGAAGGGGCGCAGTCAACGCGAGCGGTGGCTGCGTGCGTTCGCTGTTCTCATTTTTGAAGAACAGAAGCAACACCAGGCGATGCAGAAGACGGCGGCAGGGGTCCTGGCGACGGGGTCGGCGGGAACCGGCTGAAACGGACGGAACGGAGCGCGGGGAGGCGGAGCTTGGCGCGGATCCATGGCGACGAGGAGGGGTGCGGTCAACACGCTCGAGGCAGGGGATCGATTGAACCGCAACTGCGACAGGAGCTCCTCGGGAGGTTGATGCCTGGTGGTCCGGCGGTGGAACGAGCTGCTGGCGACCTAGTAGCTCCCATGCAACAGCGGCGCCGTCCTCCGGTGACCACGTAACAGCGGTCGTCGAAACCAGGAGGTGGGCGAGCTCGGAGGCCTTCGCGCGCCATGGTTCCTGCAGGTCGAGAGAGAGGGGGCGCGTGAAGGAAGGAGGAAGTGGATAAGGGGAAGAAGAAGGAAGACAGGGGCGTGGCGCTGGTGACCTGCTGGTCGCCGGCGGTTGTTTGGGCAGCAGCGACGAGGTGCTCGGGGGCGCGGGGTGCACGGCGGCGCAAGGGGAAGCTCGGCGCCAACGGCTTCGGGAACGAGGCAGAGGAGGCGGCTCGGGGATCGGGCGTGCGAGGTGGTGGTCGAGGAGCTCGGGGCCCTCCTAGTCCAGATCGAGCGAGGGTGTTGGAGAGAGAGACGAGATCGAGGGAATCAGGAGCAGCGCTCATTGGCTCGGGCTCGATCCCAAGGAATGAGGAGGTTGGTCGGGGAGGATTTGGACCATGGGTGCGGGCTCTAGTTTGAGTGGAACGATGGATTTGGAAATTTTGGAGGTGGCTGGTTGGTGCGAAGGGGATCCCTAGGTGGGAGAATGACAGTGGCGGCGGCGGAGGATTAGATGGATGGATGGGACAGCTAGGGTTTCATCTATGAATAAATAGTAGGTGGGTTAGATTAGGGGCTATCCGGACCCTTCGATCGTAATCGGACGGTCGCGAATAAATAGGCTAGGAAGTACTAATAAGAAAACGGTGACGTTTTGTAGATGTTTGGGGATGATCCGGACACAACGATGACGACTGCCCGGGTCGGGTCCGGGGAAGTTTCGGACACGCGCGAGGGGTCGATGCACTGTACAGAGAGGGTTAGGTTGGGCCTAGGTGGACCGTGGAGAGCGGGTTGGTCTGAGAGAAGAGGGGAGAGAACCAGCCCGGCACGGTTTCCGGAGACCGAAAACGTCCGACGTTAGACGGGCTATACTGCCGCTATAGTTAACAGTTGGACTATCAAACAGACTCCGAATGCGATGAAAGTTGACAGGCGGTCTATCTACACTACAATAAGACCACACGCCAACTTTCAACCCAATCCGAGAACATTTTCCGGCCACTTATAAAATAATATCTCGGACGTGCCGCGGGCGCGTGCAAGTGTGTCTTGGCTCAAAACGGACAACGGACGAAACGAGGAGAACCCGGACGAATGCAAGTTTGAAAACATGATGATGCAATGCACATGATGACATGATGAGATGCAACACGCAAGCAAAATACATGGCAACAACAGCGAATAACTGGAAGACACCTGGCACATCGGTCTCGGGGCGTTACATCACGTTCCCGAAGGTTTCATTCCGTTTGGACTCCGTTTGATATTCCTTTTCTTCGAAACCCTAAAACAGGCAAAAAACAACAATTCTAGGCTGGGCCTTCGGTTAATAGGTTAGTCCCAAAAATAATATAAAAGTGGATAATAAAGCCCAATAATGTCCAAAACAGTAGATAATATAGCATGGAGCAATCAAAAATTATAGATACGTTGGAGACGTATCAAGCACCCCCAAGCTTAATGCCTGCTCGTCCTCGAGTAGGTAAATGATAAAAATAGAATTTTTGATGCGGAGTGCTACTTGGCATAATTTTAATGTAATTCTTCTTAATTGTGGTATGAACATTCAGATCCGAAAGATTCAAGACAAAAGTTCATATTGACATAAAAATAATAATACTTCAAACATACTAACTAAGAAATTATGTCTTCTCAAAATAACATGGCCAAAGAAAGTTCATCCCTACAAAATCATATGGTTTAGTCATGTTTCATTTCCGTCACACAAGAATGCTCTCATCATGCACAACCCCGATGACAAGCCAAGCAATTGTTTCATACTTTAGTAGTCTCAAACCTATAAACTTTCACGCAATATATGAGTGCGAGGCATGGACATAGCACTATGGGTGGAATAGAATATAATGAGGGGGGTTATGTGGAGAAGACAAAAAAGAAGAAAGTCTCACATCAACGAGGCTAATCAATGGGCTATGGAGATGCCCACCGATTGATGTTAATGCAAGGAGTAGGGATTGCCATGCAACATATGCACTAGAGCTATAAATGTATGAAATCTCAACAAAAGGAACTAGTGGGTGTGCATCCAACTTGCTTGCTCATGAAGACCTAGGGCACTTGAGGAGGCCCATTGTTGGAATATACAAGCCAAGTTCTATAATGAAAAATTCCCACTAGTATATGAAAGTGACAAAACAAGAGACTCTCTAACATGAAGATTATGGTGCTACTTTGAAGCACAAGTGTGGCAAAGGATAGTAACATTGTCCCTTCTCTCTTTTTCTCTCATTTTTTTTATAAATTCCTCACTTGGGACAATGCTCTAAAAAATGATGATCATCACACCTCTATTTATTTACAACTCAATGATTACAACTCGATACTAGAACAAAGATGACTCTATATGAATGCCTCCGGTGGTGTACTGGGATATGCAATAGACCAAGAGTGACATGTATGAAAGAATTATGAACGGTGGCTTTGCCACAAATACTATGTCAACTACATGATCATGCTAAGCAATATGACAATGATGAATGTGTCATGATGAACGGAATGATAGAAAGTTGCATGGCAATATATCTCGGAATGGCTATGGAAATGCCATAGTAGGTAGGTATGGTGGCTGTTTTGAGGAAGATATAAGGAGGTTTATGTGTGAAAGAGCATATCATATCACGGGGCTTGGATGCACCGGCGAAGTATGCGCCAACTCTCAATGTGAGAAAGGGCAATGCACGGTACCAAAGAGGCTAGCAAGGATGGAAGGGTGAGAGTGCGTATAATCCATGGACTCAAAATTAGTCATAAAGAACTCACATACTTATTGCAAAAATCTACAAGTCATCAAAAACCTCGGTACTACGCGCATGCTCCTAGGGGGATAGATTGGTAGGAAAATACCATCGCTCGTCCCCGACCACCACTCATAAGGAAGACAATCAAATAACACCTCATGTTTAAAATTTTTGCATAACGTTTACCATACGTGCATGCTACGGGACTTGCAAACTTCAACACAAGAATTTCTCAATTTCACAACTACTCAACTAGCACGACTTTGATATTATTACCTCCATATCTCAAAACAATCATCAAGCATCAAACTTCTCTTAGTATTCAAAACACTCTTAAGAAAATTTTACTAATCTTGAACACCTAGCATATTAGGATTTTAAGCAAATTACCATGCTATTAAGACTATCAAAATAATCTAAGTGAAGCATGAGAGATCAATAGTTTCTATAAAACAAATCCACCACCGTGCTCTAAAAGATATAAGTGAAGTACTAGAGCAAAATTATATAACTCAAAAGATATAAGCGAAGCACATAGAGTATTCTAACAAATTCCAAATCATGTATGGCTCTCTCAAAAGGTGTGTACGGCAAGGATGATTGTGGTAAACTAAAAAGCAAAGACTCAAATAATACAAGACGCTCCAAGCAAAACACATATCATGTGGCGAATAAAAATATAGCTCCAAGTAAAGTTACCGATAGAGGTAGACGAAAGAGGGGATGCCTTCCGGGGCATCCCCAAGCTTTGGCTTTTATGTGTCCTTAGATTATCTTGGGGGTGCCATGGGCATCCCCAAGCTTAGGCTCTTGCCACTTGAGGGAGTCCTGGATTAGGGGGTCTCCGGACAGCCAAATTATATCCTTTGGCCGGACAGTTGGACTATGAAGATACAAGATTGAAGACTTCGTCTCGTGTCCGGATGGGACTCTACTTGGCGTGGAAGGCAAGCTAGGCAATACGGATATGTGTATCTCCTCCTTTGTAACCGACCTTGTGTAACCCTAGCCCCCTTCGGTGTCTATAAACCGGAGGTTTTAGTCCGTAGGACAACATACAATCATACCATAGGCTAGCTTGTAGGGTTTAGCCTCTCTGATCTCGTGGTAGATCTACTCTTGTACTACACATATCATCAATATTAATCAAGCAGGACGTAGGGTTTTACCTCCATCAAGAGGGCCCGAACCTGGGTAAAACATCGTGTCCCCTGCCTCCTGTTACCATCCGCCTTAGACGCACAGTTCGGGACCCCCTACCCGAGATCCGCCGGTTTTGACACCGACATTGGTGCTTTCATTGAGAGTTCCACTGTGCCGTCACTAGAAGGAAGGATGCCTCGTCTCGTCTTTAAAGATGGTACTACTGTTGGGGGAGCTTTGGCTGTCGGCCAAACTCTCCGGCCAGGCGGATTTATCATGACCGCCTGTTTGGCCGCCGCGTCAACGATGACTTCTCGGGTCATCGAAAACAGCCTCCATGTCAAATCAGCACTCGCCGAACAGATGGATCCAACGGAGTTCGCCTCCTTAAACGAGCTCTTGGATCACATCGCCGCCCTAGGAGTCGCTACAGACTTTGATTGGATTGGGCTTAAACCCGATCAAAGGGAGATTAACTCTCCACTGGTCACCCATCATATTGTAGTGGTGGAGGAACAATGCGGCGACCTTTCCTCTATCTTGAGAACCAACTATGTCCGGATTCCCGAGCTCTCCGAGCCGGATGCCCGTTCGCGGGAGGACAACATCCAATCCCTGAACTTAGAGTCAGGCAGCGGGCCAAGATTATCGGGTAATATCCCGGAACCGAAACTTCCAAAATTGGAAACTCCTCGACCCCTGGATCCCAGATCGGGTAAGGGTTCGGATTCAATTCCACCCACCCACCCAAACATAAACGATCTTTCCCACATCAGGCAAGAGCCCCATGAAACAGTACATCAGTACTGAGCCAGATTCCTCCTTGTATTGAACAAGGTTAAGGACTGTCGCGAGGAAGATGCAGTCTCACTTTTCTGCAATAATTGCACGGACAAGGGAATCCTTAACGCCCTAAGTCGCCGTGACATATCACGCTTCACTGACTTGGCGTCCATAGTACGAAAGTACTGTGCGATGGAAAGCGCCTGGAAAACCGAAACAAAATTTTGGGATAATCCGGCGCTGAACATACACCCAGTCCGAAGTAAAAGGGTGCACTATCATATGACACCCAAGCTAGTTGTAAAGAAACAAAAACCCTCTATAGGGCATGGAACCGTACTGGAGGGATGGCTCAACGGACCCTGCAAAATTCATAGTACAGCGTATACAATACCAACTCACAGCCTTAGAGCATGTTGGATACTCCGGCAGGTGGCCAAAAGTGGTGAGGATCTTCTTATCCCAAATACCACAGAGCACCATCCCGTGGATAACAATACGGTGTTAACAGTCTTTGAGACCTTCGCGTCAAATAATAGGCACAAGCGCACACTCCGCAACATGGCCGAAATCTGCCACGTAGCAGCAATAAATCCATGGAGCGACATGGCTATTACCTTCAATGCTAGTGACGAACCTAAATTCCAAACTGCCCGAGCACCAACCGCACTGGTCCTCAGTCCAATCGTGGACAGCTTTCGACTCACCAAAGTACTCATGGATGGCGGCAGCGGATTAAACCTCATCTATGAGGAAACTCTTCAAAAGATGGAAATAGACTGGAACCGCATTGAGCAAAGTAGCACAACCTTTAGAGGAATCATCCCCAGTAGGGAAGCACGATGTGCTGGGAAAATCACACTAGATGTGGTATTCGGCATGCCGGATAATTACAGGTCCGAAGAAATTACATTCCAAGTGGTCCCATTCAGCAGTGGTTATCACGCTCTTTTGGGATGGGAGGCGTTCACAATCTTCCAAGCCGTACCCCATTACGGGTACATGAAGCTCAAAATGCCCAGGCTCAATGGAATCATCACTCTCACCAGTGGTTCAGACACAGCACTCCGCGCCGAAAACAAAACAGCCGCACTGGCCCTCGAGGCATTATCCAAAGCCTTCTCGGCCGAGGAATTAACCACGCTACGCTCCACAGTGGATAGGGACGATGTGATACTCGACAAGAGATCCAAGTCCACCTCTTTTAAACCAGCGGATGAAATAGTCAAATTCCAAGTCCACCCAACGGGCCCTACAAAAACAGCCTCCATCGGGGCACAGTTAAACCCCGCTGTGGACGCCGCACTACGAGAGTTCCTGCGCGTGAACTGGGACATATTCGCTTGGCATCCCTCAGACATGCCAGGAATCCCACGCAGGCTGGCCGAGCATAGCCTCAATATCCTAAACGGATTCAAGCCGGTCAAGCAAGCTCTTCGGCGTTTCTCCGAACCTAAGAGACAGGCCATGGGAGAGGAACTAGCCAAGTTATTGGAGGCCGGATTCATTAGAGAAATAAAACACCCGGACTGGCTAGCAAACCTTGTGATGGTACCAAAGAAGGACAAATCCTGGCGCCTTTGTGTCGATTTCAAAGACCTCAATAAAGCTTGCCCAAAGGATCCCTTCCCCCTCCCACGCATCGATCAAATCATTGATGCTACCGCAGGACACGAGTCATTGTGTTTCCTCGACGCATACTCCGGTTACCACCAAATCAAGATGGTGGAGTTCGACCAAGCCGCAACGGCATTCATCACACCATACGGCCCCTTCTGTTTTAACACAATGCCTTTTGGGCTCAAAAATGCTGGCGCAACATATCAGCGCATGATTCAGACATGTCTGGAGAAACAAATCGGCAAAACAGTAGAGGCATACGTAGACGATGTGGTCATCAAAACCAAACACGTCGACTCTTTGATAGACGACTTGAGGCTCACATTCGACAACCTCTGAAAATACGACATCAAGCTCAATCCGGAAAAATACGTTTTCGGCGTACCAGCCGGGAAGCTTCTGGGTTTCATTGTCTCCAATAGAGGTATTGAAGCTAATCCGGCCAAAATCCGAGCTTTGTCACAGTTGGCTACCCCAACAGACCTCAAACAAATCCAGAAATTAACTAGATGTGTGGCGGCTCTAAGCCACTTTATCTCCCGCTTAGGAGAAAAGGCTTTACTCCTTTATCGCCTCCTTCGGCGCACCGAACACTTCGAGTGGACGGACGCGGCCACAGCCGGACTGGAAGAAATAAAGGCCATTTTGGCAACCAACCCAATCCTGGCCGCGCCAAACATCGGCGAACCAATGCTGTTGTACATTGCAGCAACTCATCAAGTTGTCAGCGCAGTGCTCGTTGTCAAACGAGAAGCAGACGGACACAAATTCCCTCTTCAAAAGCCGGTATACTATGTATCCACTGTCCTCACTCCATGCAAATCACGGTACCCACATTATCAAAAGATAGCCTATGCGGTATTCATGGCATCCCGGAAGCTACGACACTACTTTCAAGAGTGTTCGATTATAGTAGCCTCGGAAGTGTCACTTAGTGATATCATAAACAACCGTGACGCTATGGGCCAGATTGCCAAATGGGCCATTGAGCTCCTCCCGTTCGACATAACATACAAACCTCGACGAGCCATTAAGTCGCAAGTATTGGCCGACTTCATCGCCGAATGGACGGAGGCCGAACTCCCTAAAGAGTACGGCGCATACTCCAATTGGATCATGCACTTCGACGGTTCCAAAATGCTGGCTGGTCTAGGGGCTGGCGTCGTCCTGACGTCCCCAACCGGAGATACCGTTTAGTACGTATTGCAAATATTGTATACAGACTCCAACAATGCAGCCGAATACGAAGCTCTGTTGCATGGTCTTCGGATGGCAGTCTCCATGGGCATTCAATGCCTGGAGGTGCGTGGGGATTCAAACCTCGCAATATCCCAAATAAATGGAGACTTTGACGCCAAGGATCCGAAAATGGCGGCCTATCAAAACGCCGTCCTAAAAATGTCAGCTCGGTTCGAGGGGCTCGAATTTCACCATGTGGCTCGGGAAAACAATCAGGCGGCGGATATCCTCGCCCGCATCGGCGCAAAACGCGATGCGGTCCCCCCAACATATTTTTGGAAAGGCTGTTCAAACCATCTGTAGTATGGGAAGGGGACACAGGTAACAACAGTCCGGACCCGGCCAAAATACCCGATACCGAACTCTCTGACACAATCGGAGGCTCCGCCACCGAAATAACACCTTCAGCCCACGAAATAATGGCCATTATTGCCCTGTGGACAGAACCATACCTGGCCTACCTAACTAGACAGGAACTTCCGGAGGACCAAAATGAGGCACGCTGCATAGTGCAGCGATCCAAGTCCTACAGGGTCCATGAAGGAGAATTGTACAAAAACAGCACTACCGGAGTCCTTCAAAGGTGCATCTCCGAAGAGGAAGGGCGGAATCTTCTGGCAGAAATTCAGGCCGGACTCAGTGGTCATCACGCTGCAGCCCGGGCTCTGGTAAGCAAGGCCTTCTGTACAGGATTCTATTGGCCAACGGCCCGGGCAGATGCACAAGACTTGGTCCAACGTTGCGCCGGTTGCCAGCTCATCGCAAATCAAAGCCACATGCCACCCACCGCCCTCCGAACAATCCCAATTACATGGCCCTTTGCGGTCTGGGGGCTCGACATGGTTGGACCCCTTAAAGGGGGAACTCACAAGAAAAAATACTTATTGGTCATGGTGGATAAATTCACCAAATGGATAGAGGCCAAACCTGTTAAAACAGCCGAATCCGGCCCGGTGATAGACTTCATGTCTAGGGTTGTACACCGTTATGGCGTCCCCCACAACATCATCACTGATAATGGCACGAACTTCACGGCCGACGAGGTAAAACTCTGGTGCAGCAAAATGGGCATCAAGCTCGATTATGCCTCAGTCTACCACCCACAAACCAATGGTCAAGTCGAGTGAGCAAACGGTCTTATAATGAGCGGCATTAAACCCAGATTAGTGTGTTCCTTAACGGAGTCTAACATGCACTGGGTAGAGGAGCCCGACTCCGTACTCTGGGGGCTGCGGACCATGCCGAATTGTAGTACCGGATATACACCCTTCTTTATGGTGTACGGCGCAGAGGCAGTCTTGCCCTGTGACATAATTCATGACTCACCTAGAGTGCACATGTACGAAGAAAGAGAAGCCGAGCTCGATCGGCAGGATAGTCTGGACACCCTGGAGGAGGAGAGCGACGTAGCCAAAGCCTGTTCCGCATTTTATCAGCAACAGGCTCGCAGATACCAAAGCAGAGAAGTACGAGCCAAAACTTATAACGTTGGCGAACTAGTTCTACTCCTGCCGGATAAGAAAAAGAACAAGCTCGAGCCCAAATGGGAAGGTCCCTTCATTATTGACCAGGTTCTGACCGGCGGAGCGTACCGGTTGCGGGATGCATCAACTAGTCGACTCAAGCCGAACCCATGGAACGCGGCCAGGCTCCGAAGATTCTACGCCTAGCACCGGACTCTATGTTAGTCCCCTCCCTTTGTCCATTTTTCGCATATACATTATCTGTCTCGTTTTCCTTTCTTTCTTTCTTTTATTATTTCTCTAGGCCTTGAAGGGTCACCTTGTGCCTCGCTTGCACATTACAGGTGCGCTAGCCGCACTCTACATACCTGGGGGCTTCTTTCACAGAAGCTTAAATTATTTATCCGGGCCTCACGCCCAACACATGTGTTATACTTCCGCATGTACCTTTTTTCACCATTATATGCATCGATATGACTTAAGTTTTGGCCAAGCTGGGTTGCCTGGCTCTTGTATTTATGCCTTACGTTCCCGTTCATTCGGCTAGGGCATAAGGGGAGCACCTATGCGATTGTTACTGCCGGGTCAGCCGGATGTGTACCTCAGACTGCGTGAAGCCAAAAGATAGCATTCTTAAGGGAATATTCGGTCGGTGAACAAAAGATGATTTTTATTTTATTGTCCATATCTGCCCCCAGATGTTTTTCCTGTGTTTCCTATCGCAGTCCGGACATGCACTTTAGGGCATGCCTACCCAGGGAAAGGAACCCTTAACGGAACTATTCTCCCTAGAAGATGTTTCTTACTACCCATGTAATATAACATAACTAGTTGGGCACTTGTTTGATAAAGCACTAATGACCCCTACGCCTGGTCTCCACGCATACCCCGGTTCTTATATAACTGAGCGGGTATTCAGATACACTCCGGACTATCGGGCCCGGAGGTTGAAACGAAAAGGTCCGCAATGACAAATGATCTACAATCCGGCTAGAAGGCATTATACATGTCACTTTAATTACATAGTCATGCAGACTGACTAAATTCTTCTTCTATACCATCCAACAGGCGGTCTAGCTTACAATCTTGTTGGTAATGCTTTGCGGCTAATTCTACTTGCCCATAAACTAAGCTAACGGGGATCTCTTTTCCGTCGGGCCCCACAGGTCCGACCTCGGCCATGTGATTTGGGTCTGCCTTGGTATACCGCGTCTTCACCATGGCCCAGGCTTCTCTGGCACCCTATCGGCAGGCTGATATCTTCCATAATCAGAAGCGCCGCCGTGCTCCCTTGAGCTTCTCTGCAAGCTCTGCAACGCCCTCTGGCAGGGAGACGGACGGCCACAAGGCCTGGGCAACACCCTGCATCACCTGCCGAACTTGTTCGTGCAGATGCGACAGCTCGAACAGAAGATCACCCGCAGACCCGGGCATTTCCTCCGCAGGACGACCCGTCAGCATACCTACAGACATAACGCTGTTAGTGTCCGGCTTCTTCGCCGAACTCCTTTAAAAGGATTCGTTCAAGCACTTACTGAAAATGCCGCGCCGAAGCCG
The DNA here is from genome assembly GCF_003073215.2 of Triticum urartu. Classification (NCBI taxonomy): domain Eukaryota; kingdom Viridiplantae; phylum Streptophyta; class Magnoliopsida; order Poales; family Poaceae; genus Triticum; species Triticum urartu. The sequence continues at coordinate 44,803,521 of NC_053026.1, read as the reverse complement.
CTTATTCTCCTTGTCGGAGTCTGCAAGCTGGCCCCGGATGTCTTTTAGTTCCACGTTCAGCTTAATATTGGCGTCTTGGAGATTGTTTTTCTCCCGTCTAACCTCAGTCAGCACGCATTTGCCAGCCTCTAGCTGTCGCATAACATGCTGGTCCCCCGAATTTTCTCCGGATTCATCTGCAAAATCTATTGTTAGATCCGCAGCCATGCCGCACACTATATGGTAACCATCATTCTTTAAAGTAAATGTTACCAGTGGGAGGCTTTTTCTGTTCCTGCAATGCGGCAACAATGGCCCGTAGTTGGGTCTTGCATTCCTCTAGCTCCTGGGACAGCCTAGTATTCTTCTCTGTAAGAACCTGCACAATAAAGATGATCCTTAAATCAGTTCTGCTAACTGTTTCAAGTCTCAGGGGCTACTGATATATATAAATCACCAGATTTACTCACCCGTACATCCTTTACATACTGATCCATGGCTCTGGCTAGACCATCTTGAGCAGCACGGAGGTACGCCTCTCCGGAGTTAAAGGCATCAAATGCCTCTGGTGAGAAACAAGCGTCACGGAGTACGGCCCGGCGGCGCCTATGATTCATGGCGCTTTCCACTTCTGAGTTAGTAGCGGATAATCTATCTGCATCCTCTGTAGGGGGGTTATCCGGCACCTGCCCCATATCGGCTTCCGCCTCTATGTCCGGTCCTGGCGCTCGACTGGTGGAGGCGTGATCGGCAACATCGCCGGACATATTCCGGCGAGCGTTTTTTCTATTAAAGAAACACGGGTGTCATTACATTTTGAGAAAGACGACAACCACGGAGCGGGGTTTTTATACCTTTGCGCCAGCGTCTCCGTCCTGACCGCCTTCCTTTTTGTCCTACCCGGCCTCGGCGCCTCTTCTTGGCGCGTTGCTGCGGGTTCGGCAGGGCGTCCCGAATGCCTTCCCTGTAAAAAATGCCATGTGTATATGGTGGGTGAAGTGTATGAAAAGGGATCCTAGTTTTTGGAGTTTGGATTTTTTTTTTGGTTTTTCTTATGCACGATGTAGGGAGCAGTCCGGGATAGTCGGCCGTAATGGCCACCATGGCATCGTCGCAGCTTAACTGATAGAACTGCCAGTCTATCAGCTCCACGGAGGTAACCGGATCTTCTTCAAGTCCGGAGTCGAGGGCCCGGTCCGGGTCCTCCGGTTGTTGAGAGGGGCTGCTGACCTCCTTTATGGCTTTTCGTAGTTCCTGCCGCAAACTGGCAAGCTGAATACTTACGACAAAGAATGCGGGAAAATGGAAGTAAGGGGATATAGCTTACCCAGCTTGGAGGATTGTACATGGAGAATCCATCTCGTGGCTTGATGCGGGTGAACTCCTCCTCCTCTCCCTTGAACAATTCGGACAGAATTTTCGCTAAAGCGGCAGCATTGCCCGGACCCTTACGCCCGTAGCGGGTGGCGTCATCCGTCCTGTTGAAACACCACAAGGGGTGCCCACGGGATTGAAGTGGTTGTGCTCCCCGCATTATGCAAATCGACCTAACTTCGGTTATTGTCAATCCGGATTGAGCCAGTGCTTTGATCTGGTTCATCAGATAGAGGACTTCTCTGTTATCTTCCACCTAGGGGCTCCGTGGGCGCCAACTTCGGCGCTTCTTCAGAGGAGCATTATTGAACTCAGGAAGACCCCGCCGAACAGGGTCCGGAAGGGGAACGTCCTCCATATAAAACCATTCTGAAGGCCAGTCTTCGGACGGCTTCTTCGGGGTACCAGACAGGTATCCGGTATCGGCGATGCGCCATATTTCGGCTGCGCCCACTTGATAAAGTGATTCCCTCTATGTGCGAGGGACGAGGCAAAATAGCCTTTTCCACAGCTTGAAGTGAGCCTCGCAGCCCAGGAACAACTCACAGAGAGAAACATAGTCGGCGATATGTAGAATGGAGGCAGGGGTGAAATTGTGTAATTAGAGGCTGTAGAACTCTAGGAGCCCGCGGAGGAATGAATGAATTGGAAATCCGAGTCCCCTTAGTAAGTAAGGAACAAGGCAGGCCCGTTCCCCCATGGAGGGACAGGGAAAGCTCTCCGCTTGCTCCCCGCCATTGTAGGTGGCAAGCCCGGCTCGAACGGGCACCATATACACCGGAGGGAGAAATCCCTTGGTCTGCAGTTCGACCAATCGACTGTGTGGGACTGAACACCTCTCCCAATCACCAAGCTTAGGACTACGGGGGTGGGAGGAAGAGCTGCGGAGGTCGGCCATGCTGGAATGGATCTTTCCAAAACGCGCTCTGATGAATTCTCGCTGAGGGGAAGATGGTGTGGATTGGATCTAAGAATGCCTATCCCTTTAATAGACAATTTATTTATCTGGCTAGGGGGGCAAATGTAAAAATGCCCTGGCGCCTCGTATTCGTTCGACGCATGAGAGATAGCCCTTATTGGGCACAGAAGCCAAGAGGATCAACATTTATGGGGCCGGACACTGCTTACAAATACTTGGAAATTGGAGAAGAACCCGCCTTGCAATGCCGAAGACAACACTGCGTGTCGGACTCATCGTCATTGAAGCCTGGTTCGGGGGCTACTGAGGGAGTCCTGGATTATGGGGTCTCCGGACAGACGGACTATATCCTTTGGCCGGACAGTTGGACTATGAAGATACAAGATTGAAGACTTTTTCTCGTGTCCGTATGAGACTCTACTTGGCATGGAAGGCAAGCTAGGCAATACGGATATGTGTATCTCCTCCTTTGTAACCGACCTTGTGTAACCCTAGCCCCCTCCGGTGTCTATATAAACCGGAGGGTTTTAGTCCGTAGGACAACATACAATCATACCATAGGCTAGCTTCTAGGGTTTAGCCTCTCTGATCTCGTGGTAGATCTACTCTTGTACTACACATATCATCAATATTAATCAAGCAGGACGTAGGGTTTTACCTCCATCAAGAGGGCCCGAACCTGGGTAAAACATCGTGTCCCCTGCCTCCTATTACCATCCGCCTTAGACGCATAGTTCAGGACCCCCTACCCGAGATCCGCCGGTTTTGACACCGACACCACTCCTTGTTCCATAATCCATCAAATCTTTACCCAAAACTTGAAAACTTCACAACACAAAACTTAAAGTAGAAAATTTTGTGAGCTCCGTTAGCGAAAGAAAATAAAAGACCACTTCAAGGTACTGTAATGAACTCATTCTTTATTTATATTGGTGTTATACCTACTTTATTCCAACTTCTCTATGGTTTATAAACTATTTTACTAGCCATAGATTCATCAAAATAAGCAAACAACGCACGAAAAACAGAATCTGTCAAAAACAGAACAGTCTATAGTAATCTGTAGCTAGAGAAAGATCTGGAACCCCAAAAATTCTAAAATAAATTGATGGACGTGAGGAATTTACCTATTAATAATATTCAAAAAGAATTAACTAAATATCGCTCTCCAAATAAAAATGGCAGCAGTTCTCGTGAGCGCTAAAGTTTCTGTTTTTTACAGCAAGTTCAACAAGACTTTCCCCAAGTCTTCCCAACAGTTCTACTTGGCACAAAAACTAATTAAACACAACCAAAACAGAGGCTAGATAAATTATTTATTACTAAACAGGAGCAAAAATCAAGGAATAAAAATAAAATTGGGTTGCCTCCCAACAAGCGCTATCGTTTAACGTCCCTAGCTAGGCATAACAAGCAACAATAGATCTAGGTATTGCCATCTTTGGTAGGCAATCCATAAGTGGCTCTCATAATAGATTCATAAGGTAATTTAATTTTCTTTCTAGGAAAGTGTTCCATGCCTTTCCTTAATGTAAATTGGAATCCAATATTTCCTTCCTTCATATCAATAATTGCACCGATCGTTCTAAGGAAAGGTCTACCAAGAATAATAGGACATGAAGGATTGCAATCTATGTCAAGAACAATAAAATCTACAGGCACATAATTCCTATTTGCAACAATAAGAACATCATTAATTCTTCCCATAGGTTTTTTAATAGTGGAATCCGCAAGGTGCAAGTTTAGAGAGCAATCATCAAAATCACGAAAACCTAACAAATCACACAAAGTTTTTGGAATCGTGGAAACACTAGCACCAAAATCACATAAAGCATAACATTCATGATCTTTAATTTTAATTTTAATAGTTGGTTCCCACTCATCATAAAGTTTTATAGGGATAGAAACTTCCAATTCAAGTTTTTCTTCATAAGATTGTATCAAAGCATCAATGATATGTTTAGTAAACGCTTTATTTTGACTATAAGCGTGAGGAGAATTTAGCACGGATTGTAACAAGGAAATACAATCAATCAAAGAGAAATTTTCATAATTAAATTCCTTGAAATCCATAATAGTGGGTTTAGCAACATCTAGGGTTTTAATTTCTTCACTCCCACTTTTATCAAATTTAGCATCAAAATCAAAATTCCGAATTCTTGGAACGCCTTCTAGGTAAAGGTGGATCATATTCAGTCCCATCATTATCAAGATTCATATTGCAAAACAAAGATTTAATAGGGGACACATCAATAACTTTTAGATCTTCATCTTTATTTTCATAGGAACTAGAAGAACATGCTCTTATAAAGGCATCTTTCTTAGCACGCATCCTAGCGGTTCTTTCTTTGCACTCATCAATGGAAATTCTCATGGCTTTGAGAGACTCATTGATATCATGCTTAGGTGTAATAGATCTAAGTTTCAAAAAATCAACATCAAGAGCAATTCTATCAATGTTCCTAGCCAAATCATCAATCTTAAGCAATTTTTCTTCAATCATAGCATTAAAATTCTTTTGCGAAGTAATAAATTCTTTAATATTAGATTCAAAATCAGAGGGCATCTTATTATAATTTCCATAAGAATTGTTGTAGGAATTACCATAATTATTAGAGGAATTACTAGGATAAGGCCTAGGATTAAAATTTCCTCTATACGCGTTGTTACCAAAATTGTTCCTACCAACAAAATTCACATCCATAGATTCATTATTATTCTCAATCAAAGTAGACAAGGGCATATCATTAGGATCAGAAGAAACACTCTTATTAGCAAATAATTTCATAAGTTCATCCATCTTTCCACTCAAAACATTAATTTCTTCTATCGCATGCACCTTTTTATTAGTAGATATTTCAGTATGCCATTGAGAATAATTAACCATAATATTATCTAGGAGTTTAGTAGCTTCTCCTAAATTGATTTCCATAAAAGTTACTCCCGCGGCCGAATCTAAAAGATTTCTAGAAGCAAAATTCAATCCAGCATAAAAATTCTGAATAATCATCCACAAATTTAAACCATGAGTAGGGCAATTATGTATCATTAATTTCATTCTCTCCCAAGCTTGTGCAACATGTTCATGATCAAGTTGTTTAAAATTCATAATATCGTTTCTAAGAGAGATGATCTTAGCGGGAGGAAAATACTTAGAGATAAAAGCATCTTTGCACTTGTTCCATGAAACAATACTATTTTTAGGCAAAGACAAAAACCAAGCTTTAGCACGATCTCTAAGAAAAAAAGGAAATAGCTTCAATTTGACAATATCATTATCCACATCTTTCTTCTTTTGCATGTCACACAAATCAACGAAGCTATTTAGATGGGTAGCGGCATCTTCACTAGCAAGGCCGGTAAACGGATCTTTCATGACAAGATTCAGCAAAGCAGTATTAATTTCACAAGATTCAGCATCGGTAAGAGGAGCAATCGGAGTGCTAATAAAATCATTGTTGTTGGTATTGGTGAAGTCACACAATTTAGTATTATCTTGAGCCATCATGACAAGCAAGCAGACTAACACACAAGCAAACAAAAAGCAAACGGGTAAAAAGAGGAAAATAGAGAAAGAGAAGGAGGATAGAGACAGAGAGGGCAAATAAAACGGCAAGGGTGAAGTGGGGGAGAGGAAAATGAGAGGAAAATGGCAAACAATGGAATGTGGGAGATAAGGGTATGTGATGGGTACTTGGTATGTTGACTTTTGCGTAGACGTCCCCGGCAACGGCGCCAGAAATCCTTCTTGCTACCTCTTGAGCACTGCGTTGGTTTTCCCCGAAGAGGAAGGGATGATGCAGCAAAGTAGCGTAAGTATTTCCCTCAGTTTTTGAGAACCAAGGTATCAATCCAGTAGGAGGCTACGCGCGAGTCCCTCGTACGTGCACAAAACAAATAAATCCTCGCAACCAACGCAAATAGGGGTTGTCAATCCCTATAAGGCCACTTACGGGAGTGAGATCTGATAGATATGATAAGATAATATTTTTGGTATTTTTATGATAAAAGATGCAAAGTAAAATAAAGGCAAAGTAAATAGCAAAGGAAATAACTAAGTAGTAGGAGATCAATATGATAAAGATAGACCCGGGGGCCATAGGTTTCACTAGTGGCTTCTCTCGAGAGCATAAGTATTCTACGGTGGGTGAACAAATTACTGTTGAGCAATTGACAGAATTGAGCATAGTTATGAGAATATCTAGGTATGATCATGTATATAGGCATCACGCCCGAGACAAGTAGACCGACTCCTGCCTGCATCTACTACTATTACTCCACTCATCGAGCGCTATCCAACATGCATCTAGAGTATTAAGTTAAAAATAGAGTAACGCCTTAAGCAAGATGACATGATGTAGAGGGATAGACTCATGCAATATGAAGAAAACCCCATCTTGTTATCCTCGATGGCAACAATAGAATACGTGCCTTGCTGCCCCTACTGTCACTTGTAAAGGACACTGCAAGATTGAACCCAAAGCTAAGCACTTCTCCCATTGCAAGAAAGATCAATCTAGTAGGCCAAACCAAACTGATAATTCGAAGAGACTTGCAAAGATAACCAATCATACATAAAAGAATTCAGAGAAGATTCAAATATTGTTCATAGATAGACTTGATCATAAACCCACAATTCCTCGGTCTCAACAAACACACCGCAAAAAGAAGATTACATCGAATATATCTCCACAAGAGAGGGGGAGAACATTGTATTGAGATCCAAAAAGAGAGAAGAAGCCATCTAGCTACTAACTATGGACCCGTAGGTCTGAGGTAAATTACTGTAGGATCGAAAGTATGTCCAGAGGGGGGGTGATTAGACTACTTGACCAAATAAAACTTAACCTTTTCCCAATTTTAGTTCTTGGCAGATTTTAGCTAATTTAGGACAAGTCAAGCAATCATCACATCACTCAAGCAAGCATGCAAAGAGTTTATGGGCAGCGGAAAGTAAAGCATGCAACTTGCGAGAATGTAAAGGGAAGGGTTTGGAGAATTCAAACGCTATTGGAGACACGGATGTTTTTCCCGTGGTTCGGATAGGTGGTGCTATCCTACATCCACGTTGATGGAGACTTCAACCCACGAAGGGTAACGGTTGCGCGAGTCCACACAGGGCTCCACCCAAGGGCAACGGTTTCGTGAGTCCACACAGGGCTCGACCCACGAAGGGTCCATGAAGAAGCAACCACCCACAAAGGGTCCACGAAGAAGCAACCTTGTCTATCCCACCATGGCCATCGCCCACACAGGACTTGCCTCACTAGCGGTAGATCTTCACGAAGTAGGCGATCTCCTTGCCCTTACAAACTCCTTGGTTCAACTCCACAATCTTGTCGGAGCCACAATCTTGTCGGAGGCTCCCAAGTGACACCTAGCCAATCTAGGAGACACCACTCTCCAAGAAGTAACAAATGGTGTGTAGGTAATGAACTCCTTGCTCTTGTGCTTCAAATGATAGTCTCCCCAACACTCAACTCTCTCATAGGATTTGGATTTGGTGGAAAGAAGATTTGAGTGGAAAGCAACTTGGGAAGGCTAGAGATCAAGATTCATATGGTAGGAATGGAATGTCTTGGTCTCAACACATGAGTAGGTGGTTCTCTCTCAGAACATATGAGTTGGAATGATGTGTGTGTTCTGATGGCTCTCTCACTGAATGAGAAGAAGGTGGAGGGGTATATATAGCCTCCACACAAAATCCAACCGTTACACACAATTTACCAATCTCGGTGGGACCGAATCAGAAAACTCGGTCTGACCGAAATAGTAAACCTAGTGACAGTTAGGAATTTCGGTGGGACTGACATGCAACTCGGTAGGACCGATTCGGTTAGGGTTTGGGCATAACGTAATCTCGGTGAGACCGATTACACAAACTCGGTGAGACCGAATTTGGTAATTAGCTAACCAGAGAGTTGGTCAGGCAAACTCGGTGGGACCGATTTGCTCTTTCGGTGAGACCGAGTGGAACTCGGTGAGACCGAAAAGTTACAAAGGGGAAACACTGAGTTTACATTGCAATCTCGGTGGGACCGATTCGCTCTTTCGGTGGGACCGAAAAGTTACGAAAGGGAAACAGAGAGTTTGCAACCCCATCTTTTATCGGTAGAACCGAATTGCTAGGGTTTGGCAGTGGCTTATGACAAGTGAACTCGGTGGCGCCAGATAGGAAGAATCGGTAGGACCGAGTTTGGCTTAGGGTTTAGGTCATATGTGGATATGGGAAAGTAGTTGAGGATTTTGGAGCATATCACTAAGCACATGAAGCAAGAGGCTCATTAAGCAACACCTCATCCCTCCTTAATAGTATTGGCTTTTCCTAAAGACTCAATGTGATCTTGGATCACTAAAATATAAAATGAAGAGTCTTGAGCTTTTGAGCTTGAGCCAATCCTTTGTCCTTAGCATTTTGAGGGTTCTACTTTCACATCCATGCCATGCCAATCATTGAGCTTTCCTGAAATAATCATCTTGGAATAGCATTAGCTCAATGAGCTATATGTTGTTATGAATTACCAAAACCACCTAGGGATAGTTGCACTTTCAATCATAGTTGCACTTTCAATCTCCCCCTTTTGGTAATTGATGACAACATATAGATCAAAGCTTCGACAAATGATAGTAAGCATGAAATATATCGTCGCTTTGAGAAGTATGTGATAAGTAAGAGCTCCCCCTAAATTTGTGCATATTTAAAATTTGCTTTGGAATGCAAATGCACAAAGAGTTAGAGTCATGGGTTACTCTTCCATGTCACATACATCTTGGTGGAGCGCTCAAAATGATAAGAATGAAATACATGCACTCATCACCAAGAATAATGAATGATCACATAAGATAGATAGGATAATGGCATTAAGCAAGCATTAAGTGTAGCTTATGATCAAACACATGATCATCAATGTCTCACAAATAATGACGTAGTATCAAGCACTCAAAAGCAAACAAGTTCGAAAAACCACCAAATAAAGCAAGAGAGAAAAGAAACTCTCTCTCTCTCTCTCGAAGCCTATGATCTATACATCTTCTCCCCCTTTGGCAACAAGTTACCAAAAAGTTCCTAGAAAATGCATAGCACTAGATCGACGCTCAGGCTTGATCTTCAGGTGGTGGTGGAGTCCGGAGCACTCCAAGGACGAAGCCTTCGGTAGACGTGGTCGGAGTCGAGGCTGAAGTGGATGCTGGAGCTGGTGGAACTGAGGCTGTGGCTGGTGCAGACGTTGTAGCTCTGGTGTCAGCAACTGGCAGTGCAGACGACCTCGGACCTCGTGGCACCCTCGCAAAAGCATCAGTCGTGGTCCTGCCTCTCCTCTCATTCATGTCCTCCTGGAGCTGCTCCACTGCAGTCTGTATCTCTGTCACCTTGATGTCCAAGTCATAGAACCTCTGTTCCATGATCCTCTCTAAACTCGCCTGGCTCTGAGTCAGGGTGGCTATACTCTGCTCAATCCGCAGGGTGGACGCAATCAGGTAACCAAGCTGCTCTTGTTTGGTTTTCAGGAAGTAATCAGATGCCTCCGCTTGAGTAGGCATCCTGGCAGATTTCTCCTTCTTCGCCTTCTCCTTCTGAGCTTGTGCATGGGCAGATGATGGTTCATTCTCAGTCATAACAACTTGATTATCTTCGAAATCTGGACGGATGGGCAGGTGTTCCTTATCCAAAAAATATACGCCCGTGCCCATCTTGGAGTTGATGAGCTCCTGAATCTGAGGGGCATATCCACAGCTCCTCTTCTGATCTGCCACAGTCCTTTTGATTGTTTCCACTATGAGGCTCATGACTTTGAATTTTTGAGGCACGTCAAAGACATGAAGCAAATTGATCGCGTGACCTCTGATCATCTTGTGATCTCCAGACTTGGGCAGAAGGGTGTGCCTAAGGATCCAGTTGATCGTAGGCAATCCTGATAGCAGATAATGCACTGAGCCAAACTTGAACGTGTCAAGTGCTTCATTCGGAATCTCCTTGTACATGTTGGACATGGAGTTGTGGTCCATCTTTTTCTTGGCATAAATGTCCAAGTCATCTGCTTGCTCCTCTGGGGCATTGATCAGCTTCGCCCATTCCTCAACAGTAGAGTGGTACCTTGTACCCTCTGACATCCATGTGATCCTGCCATCCGGATAAAAGTGTGCTGTGGAGTAGAATTGCATGATTAGCTCCTCGTTCCACTTTGTGAGCTTCTGCCCAACAAAGTCTGCAACTCCACACGCACTAAAGCTGTCAAATACTCCAGGGTAGTACTCTTCATTGTCCTTGATATAGGTCGAGTCGACCCATCTCATGTCACATACAATTGGCTTCTTGTCAAGTAGCACTGTCTCATAGAAATCCTGCTGCTCCTTGGTATGAAACCTGTAGTCCACTGCAGTCCTTCTCCTAGAAGCATATGGATCTGCTTCTCTCCACTTCCTGAGCCCTGAGTCTCTCCTGAGCTTCATATCCTCAGCCACAGGATGAGCATCGTTGTGGTCTGGGATCTTGGGCTTTAGCTTCCTTAGGACATTTTCTTCCTCATCCTCAGCAACAGTCTCAGGCACTGGGGCCTTGTTCTTCTCAGCTGCAGGAATGCTCCTTGTATTTCTCTTAGGTTTTGGCTTGGAGGCAGCTTTGGGCTTAGAAGCAGTAGCCCCTGACCTTATGGCATCACCCATTAGCTTGGGTGCCTTGGGCGCTGGTGCAGCTGCCTCTTCTTCCTCTTCCTCTTCCATGATGGAAGCTTTTCCAAGCACCCTAGCCACAGTCTTCTTCACCCTCTCTTTCCTTTTCTTGCCCTCAGCTGCAGCTGGCTCTTGGGAAGTGGGCTTCTCAGTTGAGGCTCTAGCCTTTGACATGGGTTGCCTGCCTGCTGGCCTTTTGATTTTCAGACCTGGCTTAGTGCCTTGAGCTGGTTCAATTCTCTTGGAAGTGGCCTCTTCCTCTGCCACATAGTCCTCATCTTCAGAATATGAGGTTTTCTTCTTCCTTTGTCTAGTGGCAGCTTTAGGCAGGTTGCTGGGTGTGCTCCTGCTGCCATCATCTGAGGAACTTGAGGGGCTAGTGCCCTCACTCAACTGCACTTGCTGCTCTGACAAGTTTTGGCTGTCACTCTGGTCTGACATGCTGCAAACTGACTGCTGACCCTGTGAATAGATTATAGAGGAGATAGAGTGGATGAGCATCACAAAATGCAGAGATTTTTGCAAAAAGAATGATCCAAAAACTTAGTTTTAGTTTCCCACTGAAATCATCTCGGATCTACCGATTTTCAAACTCGGTGATACCGAAGCAGTTTTGGAGCCTAAACTAGTGAACTCGGTAGGACCGAGTCATAGTTCGGTGGCACCGAGACTGCTAGGGTTTCACTGAGTTCAAAAATCGGTCACACCGATAAGTAATTCTCGGTCTGACGGAGTCTCACTTGTGCAATGGCATAAGCCAAATCGGTGGGACCGAGTTTTTCAACTCGGTGGGTCCGAGATAGTTTCGGCGGAAACCTAAACCTAGAATTTTCGAATCAAACCTAATCTATGAGCGTTTTGACTGGATAGAAGTTTGTCAAACGTGGCTAGAAACAATATGATCACAATGTGCTAGGAATCAGATTGAGGAATAGCACAAAGATCAACTCCATACCCTAGTTCGGCGGGGACTTGCTACGGCGGCAACGGCGGGGCAGAATTCCCGTTGACGGCGACGGAGACCAGCGACTGGAGGCTGCTGGCGGCGAGAAGACGATCCGGAGACCTCGAGGGCAGAGCAGGCTATCGCGCAGGCGAAGGGGTTCGGAGAAATTTCCAAATTTTGCCCGTGACTATATATAGCCCGACCCTGTCGGTGTGACCGAGTGGAACAACTCGGTGGCACCGAGATTCATAACTGTGTGCAGTTACTGAAACTCGGTGTGACCGAAAGGTTCAAATCGGTTGCACCGAGATCGAAAACCTAGATCAACTTAATGATCTCGGTGGGACCGAAAGTGGAGTATCGGTCAGACCGAGAATCATAAAGAGGTTTTGGAAGTTTAAGTCTATGACGAATCGGGGACTCCGAGCGCTCCTCACACAGAGTGGTTCGAATCTGACTTGATCAAATTTTGTGATGCAGCATGAATAGAGTTTGAGACGAGAAAAGCATAGATAGCTAGAGGACGTTCTTAGGCATTCTTGTCCATCCACTTGGCAAAACAGGATAAAACCAAGCAATCAAAAACAAGTGGATGTCCTCGAATGAGTAAAATATGCAATCAGCATGCTCACACAATAAGATGGCAAATGAAATATGTGGCAAGGCATGCACAACCAATTCTAGCATCTATCAAGCAATTTGCGATGACTAGGTCATCTATATATGAGTATATTGACTTAGGAGTCAAGTGATAACACTTGATCATAGGTCATACTCATCGTTTAAGCTCAAGTGGGGTTACCACTTTTACATAAAGCATTGTCGTGTTCACATCTTTAGTGTTGCTTTAGCTCAAGTCTTAGAGTAAAGCTCCCCCTAGATATGATATCCCCCCTAAGAGGGATGAACTAACCTTGGGTTTTGTCGATGATGACTTCATGTAGATATTGAAGATGTGGATGCTCAATGTTGATGTAGATCTCTTGGAGCTATCCATTTGAGTGAATTGCACTTTCAATACCTACATGGGTTAGTCCCACAAGGAACAACCAAGGATATCCATAGACATAGAGTGATGCACACAAAAGATGATGTCCATGAAAACTTTTAGGTTACCTTGTCCCTTGTCTTACCAACAAGAGGGTTTGTGACTCCTTGAACTAGTGCAAGATGTGGAAGTTGATTGCACTTGTTCTTGCCAAAATGATAAGAGTGAAGTATGTTGGCGGAGTCACCCTCAAGAACTCTCTAGTTCTTCTTCTTTTGGATCCACATCATCTTGATGGGAATCCTTGGAGTTGTAGTAGTACTTGATGAAGTGGAACTTGAAGTAGTCTTGGGAATCCACTTGACTAAGGTCTTGGGAGCTTCTTCAAATGCATCAATTTCCTCTTGAAGCTTGTCCTTGCCTTTTTGCTCGTAGTCTTGTGGTGGAAGATCATCTTGAGCTTGTGTCCCCTTGAAAGAAGTATACTTCTCTTGTTGAGGGACAAACTTTGTCTTGGGGTATTGATCTTCTTCCCATTCAACTCCATTGGCATTGAACTTTCGTTCAAAACCAACACCTTGATTCTTCCGGTGCATTCCTTGTTTGCGCACAATTTCCTCGAATTGCTTACTCCCGGCAAGGCTTTTGTACACTCCTTTCTCTATAATTCCCTTCAATAAGCTATTTTCTTGCTCAAGTGTAAATTGGCTAAGAGAATCATTAGTGGAATCAAGAGAACTACTAGAAGCAACAATATTGGATTTAGCATGATCATTGTTACTACTAGAGGAAGAATCTTTCTTGTTAGACTTGACTTGAGGCATGTAAGTGGATAAGAGTAAACGCTTGGCAATGTAAGAAGAACTTTTCTTGCGGAGATCATCATTGATTGCCTTTAAGAACTCATGCTCTTGCTCAAGATTGAGCTTTTCAAAGCGTAGTTTCTCATGATCTCTTAAAAGTTCTCGATGATCTTCGAAGATAGTGTCATGAGCTAACTTAAGAGTTTTTAGTTCTTTAGTTAGAGCCTCAATCTTCTCCTTATCATTGTCATTCGTTTTATCTTGATTAGCATGATTAATTGGTCTTTCATCATAGTATTCATCACTAGAGTTGTCACCAAGCAAATCATCACCTAACAAGTCATCTTCATCACTATTCAAATCAACATACTCGGGGTGTGTTACCTTAGGACCTTTGGCCATGAAGCATCTTCCAATTCCTTCATTTGGTGAGTCAAATATGTCGTAGGAGTTGGTTGACACAAGTGCTAGACCAGCAACACCTTCATCTTGAGTATCTTCGGAGTCGGAGTGATAACTTCTCTCGGAGTGGCTGTCAGAGTCGGAGCCGGATACCCATTCACCAACATGAGCTTGATGTCTTCGTCTTGTGTAGCTCCTTGATGATTTTTCCTTCCTTTCCGAATCCTTGCTTCTCCGTGAGTATCTTCGTTCATAACGATCATCTCTACTCCTTCTCTCTCTTGGTGGTGATCCTTTGCTTCTTCTTTTTGGAGAATCTTCTCTTCTCTTGTAGGGAGCCGTACACTCATTGGAATAGTGTCCGGGTCTTCAACAATTGTAACAGTTTCGCTCTCGACTAGAAGATCTTTTGTCATTGTAGGACCTTCACTTGGAGCTTCTATCTTTGCTTCTACTCTTGTAGAACTTGTTGAAGTTCTTCACCATTAAGCTCAATTCTTCATTGAAGTCTTGTTTCTCACTTGATGATGCAGGAGCTTCACATGAGGCTTTATAGGCACCACTTGATTTGTTGTGAAGTTCCTCTTTATCCTTAAGTGACATCTCATGAGCAACAATTCTTCCAATCACCTCCGTTGGCTTGAGATCTTTGTAATTGGGCATCATTTGGATCAATGTGCACACGGTATCATATTTTCCATCCAAGGCTCTTAGGATCTTCTTGATGATGAATCTATCGGTCATCTCTTCACTTCCTAAGCCGGCAATCTCATTTGTGATGAGAGCAAGCCTAGAGTACATTTCAGCGACACCTTCACCATCCTTCATCTTGAACTTGTCAAGTTGGCTTTGAAGCACATCCAACTTGGATTCCTTGACGGAGTCGGTACCTTCGTGCACATCAATCAAAGTGTCCCAAATTTCCTTTGCATTCTCAAGGCGGCTGATTTTGTTGAATTCTTCGGGGCACAATCCGTTGAAGAGAATATCACAAGCTTGAGCATTGTATTGCAACTTCTTCAACTCATCCGCGGTAGCTTCACGGTTTGGTTCTCTCCCGTCAAAGAAGTCACCTTGCAAACCAACACACACAATAGCCCAAACAGCGGGGTTATGTCCAAGAATATGCATTTTCATTTTATGCTTCCAACTAGCAAAATTAGTACCATCAAAGTAAGGACCTCTACGGTGATAATTTCCCTCGCTAGACGCCATACTCTCCTAGGTTGTGAAACCAAGGCTATGACCACCCAAAAGCTATGGAGATCAAGCAAATGGAAACCTGGCTCTGATACCACTTGTAGGATCGAAAGTATGTCTAGAGGGGGGGGGGGTGATTAGACTACTTGACCAAATAAAACTTAACCTTTTCCCAATTTTAGTTCTTGGCAGATTTTAGCTAATTTAGGACAAGTCAAGCAATCATCACATCACTCAAGCAAGCATGCAAAGAGTTTATGGGCAGCGGAAAGTAAAGCATTCAACTTGCGAGAATGTAAAGGGAAGGGTTTGGAGAATTCAAACGCTATTGGAGACATGGATGTTTTTCCCGTGGTTCGGATAGGTGGTGCTATCCTACATCCACGTTGATGGAGACTTCAACCCACGAAGGGTAACGGTTGCGCGAGTCCACACAGGGCTCCACCCAAGGGCAACGGTTGCACGAGTCCACACAGGGCTCCACCCACGAAGGGTCCACGAAGAAGCAACCACCCACAAAGGGTCCACGAAGAAGCAACCTTGTCTATCCCACCATGGCCATCGCCCACATAGGACTTGCCTCACTAGCGGTAGATCTTCACGAAGTAGGCGATCTCCTTGCCCTTACAAACTCCTTGGTTCAACCCCACAATCTTGTCGGAGGCTCCCAAGTGACACCTAGCCAATCTAGGAGACACCACTCTCCAAGAAGTAACAAATGGTGTGTAGGTAATGAACTCCTTGCTCTTGTGCTTCAAATGATAGTCTCCCCAACACTCAACTCTCTCTCATAGGATTTGGATTTGGTGGAAAGAAGATTTGAGTGGAAAGCAACTTGGGAAGGCTAGAGATCAAGATTCATATGGTAGGAATGGAATGTCTTGGTCTCAACACATGAGTAGGTGGTTCTCTCTCAGAACATATGAGTTGGAATGATGTGTGTGTTCTGATGGCTCTCTCTTCTAATGAAGAAAGAGTTGGAGGGGTATATATAGCCTCCACACAAAATCCAACCGTTACACAGTTTTCCAATCTCGGTGGGACCGAATCAATATACTCGGTCTGACCGAAATAGTAAACCTAGTGACCGTTAGGAATTTCGGTGGGACTGACATGCAACTCGGTAGGACCGATTCGGTTAGGGTTTGGGCATAACGTAATCTCGGTGAGACCGATTACACAAACTCGGTGAGACCGAATTTGGTAATTAGCTAACCAGAGAGTTGGTCAGGCAAACTCGGTGGGACCGATTTGCTCTTTCGGTGAGACCGAGTGGAACTCGGTGAGACCGAAAAGTTACAAAGGGGAAACACTGAGTTTACATTGCAATCTCAGTGGGACCGATTCGCTCTTTCGGTGGGACCGAAAAGTTATGAAAGGGAAACAGAGAGTTTGCAACCCCATCTCGGTGAGACCGAGATCCTTATCGGTAGAACTGAATTGCTAGGGTTTGTCAGTGGCTAATGACAAGTGAAACTCGGTGGCGCCGGATAGGAAGAATCGGTAGGACCGAGTTTGGCTTAGGGTTTAGGTCATATGTGGATATGGGAAAGTAGTTGAGGATTTTGGAGCATATCACTAAGCACATGAAGCAAGAGGCTCATTAAGCAACACCTCATCCCTCCTTAATAGTATTGGCTTTTCCTAAAGACTCAATGTGATCTTGGATCACTAAAATATAAAATGAAGAGTCTTGAGCTTTTGAGCTTGAGCCAATCCTTTGTCCTTAGCATTTTGAGGGTTCTACTTTCACATCCATGCCATGCCAATCATTGAGCTTTCCTGAAATAATCATCTTGGAATAGCATTAGCTCAATGAGCTATATGTTGTTATGAATTACCAAAACCACCTAGGGATAGTTGCACTTTCAATTACTCATACTTCATCGGAGGGGCTATGGTGTTGATGTAGAAGCCCTCCGTGATCGATGCCCCCTCCGGCGGAGCTCCGGAACAGGCCCCAAGATGGGATCTCATGGATACAGAAAGTTACGGCGGTGGAATTAGGGTTTTGGCTCCGTTTTTGATCGTTTGGGGGTACGTGGATATATATAGGAGGAAGGAGTATGTGAGTGGAGCAACAGGGGGCCCACGAGGGTGGAGGGCACGCCTGGTGGGGGTGGGCGCGCCCCCCTACCTCGTGGCCTCCTCTTTTCTTTCTTGACGTAGGGTCCAAGTCTCCCGGGTCTTGTTTGTTGAGAAAATCACGTTCCCGAAGGTTTCATTCCGTTTGGACTCCGTTTGATATTCCTTTTCTTCAAAACCCTAAAACATGCAAAAAAACAGCAATTCTCGGCTGGGCCTCCGGTTAATAGGTTAGTCCCAAAAATAATATAAAAGTGGATAATTGATGACCCACAAGTATAGGGGATCTATCGTAGTCCTTTCGATAAGTAAGAGTGTCGAACCCAACGAGGAGCAGAAGGAAATTATAAGCGGTTTTCAGCAAGGTATTCTCTGCAAGTACTGAAATAAGTGGTAACAGATAGTTTTGTGATAAGATAAATTGTAACGAGCAACAAGTAACAAAAGTAAATAAAGTGCAGCAAGGTGGCCCAATCCTTTTTGTAGCAAAGGACAAGCCGGAACAAACTCTTATAATAGGAAAAGCGCTCCCAAGGACACATGGGAATATCGTCAAGCTAGTTTTCATCACGTTCATATGATTCGCGTTCGATACTTTGATAATTTGATATGTGGGTGGACCGGTGCTTGGGTGTTGTTCTTACTTGAACAAGCGTCCCACTTATGATTAACCTCTATCGCAAGCATCCGCAACTACAACAAAAGTATTAAGGTAAACCTAACCATAGCATGAAACATATGGATCCAAATCAGCCCCTTACGAAGCAACGCATAAACTAGGGTTTAAGCTTCTGTCACTCTAGCAACCCATCATCTACTTATTACTTCCCAATGCCTTCCTCTAGGCCCAAATAATGGTGAAGTGTTATGTAGTCGACGTTCACATAACACCACTAGAGGCTAGACAACATACATCTTATCAAAATATCAAACGAATACCAAATTCACATGACTACTAATAGCAAGACTTCTCCCTTGTCCTCAGGAACAAACATAATTACTCACAAAGCATATTCATGTTCATAATCAGAGGGGTAATAATATGCATATAGGATCTGAACATATGATCTTCCACCAAATAAACCAACTAGCATCAACTACAAGGAGTAATCAACACTACTAGCACCAATCCCGGACTTTGAGACAAGAATTGGATACAAGAGATGAACTAGGGTTTGGAGATGAGATGGTGCTGGTGAAGATGTTGATGGAGATTGCCCTCTCCCGATGAGAGGAGCGTTGGTGATGACGATGGTGATGATTTCCCCCTCCCGGAGGGAAGTATCCCTGGCAGAACAGCTCTGCTGGAGCTCTAGATTGGTTCCGCCAAGGTTCCGCCTCGTGGCGGCGGAGTCTCGTCCCGAAAAGTTCCTTCTGATTTTTTCTCATCGAAAGACTTGATATAGCAGAAGATGGATGTCGGAGACCCACCAGGGGGCCCACGAGGTAGGGGGGTGCCCTAGGAGGGGGGGGGGGCGCCCCCCATCCTCGTGAGCAGGGTGTGGGCCCCCTGGACTTCATCTTTGGCGAGGATTTTTCTTTATTTATTTTAAGATATTCCGTGGAGTTTCAGGACTTTTGGAGTTGTGCAGAATAGGTCTCTAATATTTGCTCCTTTTCCAGCCCAGAATTCCAGCTGCCGGCATTCTCCCTTCTTATGTAAACCTTGTAAAATAAGAGAGAATAGCCATAAGTATTGTGACATAAAGTGAAATAACAGTCCATAATACAATAAATATCGATATAAAAGCATGATGCAAAATGGACGTATCAATAATAAAGCCCAATAATGTCCAAAACAGTAGATAATATAGCATGGAGCAATCAAAAATTATAGATACGTTGGAGACGTATCAATGGTATAGTTGGTACTCCTAGATCTCCTAGTTTCTTTAGTATTCCACCTTTAAAAGTATAATTAGCAAGCATGGTGGAAATTTCATCTTCCGGTATCTTTCTTTTATTTTTTACAATATCTTTCATGTACTTGGCATAAGGGTTCAGTTTAACCATATCAGTCAAACGCATACGCAAAAAGATAGGTCTAATCATTTCAGCAAAGCGCTGAAAATCCTCATCATCCTTTTTCTTGGATGGTTTAGGAGGAAAAGGCATGGGTTTCTGAACCCATGGTTCTCTTTCTTTACCGTGCACGAAGTCTCTCTTATCATAACGTTGATTCTTTGATTGTGGGTTATCAAGATCAACAGCAGGTTCAGTCTCTACATCATTATTATTGCTAGGTTGAGCATCAACATGAACATCATTATTGACATTATCACTAGGTTCATGTTTATCACCAGATCATGTTTCAGCATCGAAAATATAAATATCATTGGGATTCTCAGGTGTGTCTATAACAGGTTCAGTAGAAGCATGCAAAGTCCTATCATTAGTTCTCTGAGAATCTTGCTCAATTCTCTTAGGGTGGCCCTCTGGATACAAAGGTTCCTGAGTCATTTTACCCCCTCTAGTCACAACTCTAACAGCATTACCATTTTTCTTATTATTTAATTCACTGAGCAAATCATCCTAAGCTTTAAGTACTTGTTCTACTTGAGTGGTAACCATATAAGCATGTTTACTAATAAGTTTAAGTTCACCTTTAACTCTATACATATAATCACTCAAGTGTTCAATCATATAAGCATTGCGTTTCAATTGTCTAGCAACATAAGCATTGAAGTTTTCTTGTTTAACAATAAAATTATCAAACTCATCTAAGCATTGACTAGCAGACTTATAACGAGGAATATCACCTTCATCAAATCTATAGAGAGAATTTACCTTTACTACCTGTGTCGGGTTATCAAGACCGTGTATTTCTTCAATAGGTGGTAAATTCTTAACATCTTCAGCTTTAATACCCTTTTCTTTCATAGATTTCTTTGCCTCTTGCATATCTTCAGGACTGAGAAATAGAATACCCCTTTTCTTCGGACTTGGCTTAGGAGTTGGTTCAGGAAGTGTCCAAACATTTTCATTACTCTTGAGAGGATGATTAGGCAAAGCATTAAGTAATTGGAGAAGCCTCCCCCAAGCTTGTGGGAGACTCTCTTCTTCATTTTGTGCAAAATTATATATTTCCCTTAAAGCAGCTTGTTTCTTATGAGCAGGGAAATATTTAGCAGAGAAGTAATAAATCATATCCTGGGGACTACGCACACAACCAGTATCAAGAGAATTAAACCATGTTTTAGCATCACCTTTTAATGAGAACGGAAACAACTTAAGGATAAAGTTATAGCGAGTTTTCTCATCATTAGTGAACAGGGTGGCTATATCATTTAATTTAGTAAGATGTGCCACAACAGTTTCAGATTCATAGCCATAGAAAGGATCAGATTCAACCAAAGTAATTAACTCAGGATCGACAGAGAAATCATAATCCTTATCGGAAATATAGATAGGTGAAGTAGTGAAAGCATGGTCATATTGCATTCTAGCATTCCAAGATTTTCTTTAAGCTTAGCTAATAATTTCTTAAGATCATATCTATCATTGCAAGCTAAGAACTCTCTAGCAGTTCCTTCATCCATAACATAACCCTCAGGAACAACATGCAATTCATATCTAGGGGGAATCTTCATCATCACTTTCATCAATATTATTAGTTTCAATAATTTCATTCTCTCTAACACTAGCAAGTTGTTCATCAAGAAATTCACCTAGTGGCACAGTATTATCAAGCATAGAAGTAGTTTCATCATAAGTATCATGCAAAGCAGAAGTGGCATCATCAATAACATGCGACATATCAAAATGAATAGCAGGAGTAGGTGCCGTACGTTTACTCAAAACAGAAGGTGAATCAAGTGTAGAGCTAGATGGTCGTTCCTTACCTCCCCTCGCAGTTGAGGGGAAAATCTTGGTTCTTTTATCTTTCAAGTTCTTCATAGTGATCAGCAGATATAAATCCCAAGTGACTCAAAGAATAGAGCTATGCTCCCCGGCAACGGCGCCAGAAAATAGTCTTGATAACCCACAAGTATAGGGGATCGCAACAGTTTTCGAGGGTAGAGTATTCAACCCAAATTTATTGATTCGACACAAGGGGAGCCAAAGAATATTCTCAAGTATTAGCAGTAGAGTTGTCAATTCAACCACACCTGGAAAACTTAATATCTGGAACAAAGTATTTAGTAGCAAAGTAATATGGAAGTAACGGTAACGGTGGCAAGTATTGGTTTTGTAGTGATTGTAATAGTGGCAACGGAAAAGTAACTAAGCAAGGATCAAATATGTGAAAAGCTCGTAGGCAATGGATCAGTGATGGATAATTATGTCAGATGCGATTCCTCGTGCAACAATTATAACATAGGGTGACATAGAACTATCTCCGGTTCATCAATGTAATGTAGGCATGTATTCCGAATATAGTCATACGTGCTTATGGAAAAGAACTTTCATGACATCTTTTGTCCTACCCTCCCGTGGCAGCGGGGTCCTATTGGAAACTAAGGGATATTAAGGCCTCCTTTTAATAAAGTACCGGACCAAAGCATTAACACTTAGTGAATACATGAACTCGTCAAACTACGGTCATAACCGGTAAGTATCCCAATTATTGTCACTTCGGGGTTAACGGATCATAACACGTAGTAGGTGGCTATTGACTTGCAAGATAGGATCAAGAACTCACATATATTCATGAAAACATAATAGGTTCAGATCTGAAATCATGGCCCTCGGGCCCTAGTGACAAGCATTAAGCATAGCAAAGTCATAGCAACATCAATCTTAGAACATAATGGATACTAGGGATCAAACCCTAACAAAACTAACTCGATTACATGATAAATCTCATCCAACCCATCACCGTCCAGCAAGCCTACGATGGAATTACTCACGCACGGCGGTGGGCATCATGAAATTGGTGATGGAGGAAGGTTGATGATGACGATGGCGACGGATTCCCCTCTCCGGAGCCCCGAACGGACTCTAGATCAGCCCTTCCGAGAGAGATTAGGGCTTGGCGGCGGCTCCGTATCGTAAAACGCGATGAATCCTTCTCTCTGATTTTTCCTCCCCGAACGTGAATATATAGAGTTGGAGTTGAGGTCGGTGGAGCTCCAGGGGGCCCACGAGGCAGGGGCGTGCCTAGGGGGGTAGGCGTGCCCCCCACCCTCGTGGACAGGGTGTGGGCCCCCTGGCCTTGATTCTTTTGCCAGTATTTTTTATATATTCCAAAAATATTCTCTGTTGATTTTCAGGTTATTCCGAGAACTTTTATTTCTGCACAAAAATAACACCATGGCAATTCCGCCGAAAACAACGTCAGTCCAGGTCAGTTCCATTCAAATCATGCAAGTTAGAGTCCAAAACAAGGGCAAAAGTGTTTGGAAAAGTAGATATGTTGGAGACGTGTCAATCGATGTAACTCTTTACGATGAACTCTTTATCACCTCCATAACCAAGAAATATTTACTTAGTCCTCTAAGGATAATTTTTGCCGCTATCCAGTGATCTACTCCTGGATCACTATTATACCCCTTTTCCAAACTCATGGCAAGGTACAGAATAGGTTTGGTATACAGCATGACCTACTTTATAGAAGCTATGGCTGAGGCATAGTGAATGACTTCCATTCTCTCTCTATCTTTTGCCGTGGTCGGGTTTTGAGTCTTACTCAACTTCATAACTTACAACTCAGGCAAGAACTCCTTCTTTGACTGATCCATTTTGAACTCCTTCAAAATCTTATCAAGGTATGTACTCATTGAAAGTCTTATCCAGCGTCTTGATCTATCTTTATAGATCTTGATGCGCAATATGTAAGTAGCTTCACCGAGGTCTTTCTTTGAAAAACTCATTACAAACACTCCTTTATGATTTCCAGAAAAAAACTACATCATTTCCGTTCAACAATATGTCATTCACATATACCTATCAGTAAGGATGTAGTGTTCCCACTCACTTTTTTTTAAATACAGGCTTCACCGCAAGTCTACTTTTTTTTAAATACAGGCTTCACCGCAAGTCTGTATAAACTATATGCTTTGATCAACTCATCAAAGCGTATATTCCAACTCTGAGATGCTTGCACCAGTCCATAGATGGATCGCTGGAGCTTGCACACTTTGTTAGCACATTTAGGATTGAGAAAACCTTCTGGTTGCATCATATACAACTCTTCTTTAATAAATCCATTAAGGAATACCGTTTTGACATCCATTTGCCAGATTTCATAAAATGCGGCAACTGCTAACATAATTCGGACAGACTTTAAGCATCGATACGAGTGAGAAAATCTCATCGTAGTCAACACCTGGAACTTGTCAAAAACCTTTTGCGACAATTCGAGCTTTGTAGATAGTAACACTACTATCAGCGTCCGTCTTCCTCTTGAAGATCCATTTATTCTCAATGGCTCGCCGATCATCGGGCAAGTCTATCAAAGTTCATACTTTGTTCTCATACATGGATCCCATCTCAGATTTCATGGCCTCAAGCCATTTCGTGGAATCTGGGCTCATCATCACTTCCTCATAGTTCGTAGGTTTGTCATGGTCTAGTAACATGACTTCCAGAATAGGATTACCATACCACTTTGGTGCGGACCGTACTATGGTTGACCTACGAGGTTCGGTAGTAACTTGATATGAAGTTTCATGATCATCATCATTAGCTTCCTCACTAATTGGTGTAGGAATCAGTGGAACTTATTTCTGTGATGAACTACTTTCCAATTCGAGAGAAGGTACAATTACCTCATCAAGTTCTACTTTCCTCCCACTCACTTTTTTCGAGAGAAACTCTTTCTCTAGAAAGGATCCATTCTTAGCAACAAATATCTTGCCTTCGGATATGTGATAGAAGGTGTACCCAACAGTTTATTTTGGGTATCCTATGAAGGCGCACTTATCCGATCTGGGTTTGAGCTTATCAGTTTGAAACTTTTTCACATAAGCATCGCAACCCCAAACTTTAAGAAATGACAGCTTTGGTTTCTTGCCAAATCATTGTTCATATGGTGTCGTCTCAATGGATTTAGATGGTGCCTTATTTAACGTGAATGCAACTGTCTCTAATGCATAACCCCCAAAACGATAGCAGTAAATCGGTAAGAGACATCATAGATCGCACCATATCTAATAAAGTACGGTTACGATGTTCGGACACACCATTACGCTATGGTGTTTCAGGTGGCGTGAGTTGTGAAACTATTCCACATTGTTTTTAATGAAGGCCAAAACTCGTAACTCAAATATTCTCCTCTGCGATCAGATCGCAGAAACTTTATCTTCTTGTTACGATGATTCTCCACTTCACTCTGACATTCTTTGAACTTTTCAAAATGATTCAGACTTGTGTTTCATTAAGTAGATATACCTATATCTGCTCAAGTCAACTGTGAAGGTTAGAAAATAACGATACTCGCCATGGGCCTCAACACTCATCGGACCACATACATTGGTATGTATTATTTCCAATAAGTCAGTGGCTCACTCCATTGTTCCGGAGAACGGAGTCTTAGTCATCTTGCCCATGAGGCATGGTTCGCAAGCATCAAATGGTTCATAATCAAGTGATTCCAAAAGTCCATTCGCATGGAGTTTCTTCATGCGCTTTACACCAATATGACCTAAACGGCAGTGCCACAAATATGTTGCACTATCATTATCAACTTTGCATCTTTTGGCATCAATATTATGAATATGTGTATAACCACAATCGAGATTCAACAAACCATTCACATTGGGTGTATGACCATTGAAGGTTTTATTCATGTAAACAGAGCAATAATTATTCTCTAACTTAAATGAATAACTATATTGCAATAAACATGATCCAATCATATTCATGCTCAACGCAAACATCAAATAACATTTATTTTGGTTAAACACTAATCCCGAAGGTAGAGGGAGTATGCGATGGTGATCTTATCAACCTTGAAATCACTTTCAACACACATCGTTGCGTCGCCCTCAACTAGTCTCTGTTCATTTTGTAACTTTTATTTCGAGTTACTAATCATAACAACTGAACCGGTATCAAATACCCTGGGGTTACTATGAACACTAGTAAAGTACACTGTTGACATGGATTTTGAGCAAGGTAAAATAAATGTATAAACCATGTAAAATATAAATGCAAAACGGCAAAAATCTGTTTTATAATGAAAAGAATCAATTAAAAAATATAATCAACTGTTCAAAGTGAGGACTGGCAAAAATAGGCATATGGTATATTTTCAAATGTCAAGTGAGGACTGTTCAAAGTGAGGGTTGATAATGCATACATTAAACCGACAATTATAAAATGTGAAGAAGCTCGTCAAGTTTTGTCATGAAGAAAATATATGGGACACATGGCTCGCACGCATACACACCACCACTAACAGCGAAAATACAAACAAAAATTTGTCATGGGGACGCAAATATCACCAAAATGGCGACTATATGATAAATGTTCAACTTTGTTCCATCGACAAAATGAAATATTTAAATGGCACATAAAAGAATATCGTCCTGATGAAATATACGCACCGTGTACTTGGTCAAATATTCATCTAATTGTAGACCTTGAGATGCATGCAAATATAATTTGCACACCTTGACCCTAGGCCTTAATGATCCATTTAATAGCTAATCATGCTTAGCCCATTAAAAAATATGGACACGTATGGTCGTACTTCCCACAAGATTGATGTGCATGCATACAAACAGTGTGGTGCCATGGCCCACATATTAATTAGAAGAGAAGGAGTTTAGCCCGCATCTGTGAATCACATACGTACTGGAATTTGGTTTTTACACTAGTAGAAAAGGGGCCATTTGTCCCGGTTCGTAAGGGTCTTTTGTCCCGGTTTGGGAACCGGGACTAAAAGGTCGTTACTAATGCCCTTGGCCTTTAGTCCTGGTTCTTACACGAACCGGGACAGATGGGCCTCCACGTGGCTGGTCCGGCGAGCCCAGGCAGGGGGCCTTTGGTCCCGATTGGTGGCACCAACTGGGACCAATAGGCATCCACGCGTCAGCTGCTCAGGGGCTAGGGTTTTTGTTTTTTTTTCTAGGGGGGGGGATTTGGGGGTTTTGTATGGTTAATTAAGGTGTTTCATATATTGTGTTAGGTAGCTAATTAATTAATAGAGAGAAGTGTCCTCTCTTATCTCCGTGCTTGGTCGATGCTACGTACTATACGTATAGAGAGCACTCGATACGCTAGCTAGTAAGCAAAAATGAAGGAAACAGAAGATCGTCATGAACATATGCATACAGAGAGAAGTGATATCGACCTCTCCTTCTCTGAGAGATTGGTCGAACAACAAGTTTTCGTATATCTATCCGATGCTACTGGCTACATATATACAATATAAGATCTCTTACAATATAATCCCCTAATTATATATGAACACAGGGTCCACATAGTATTCTCCGTCTTTATCGATCACGTGGTCAAGAAAGAATGCCGCCAATTCCTCTTGAATTCCTCGCATGCGATCTGGTGCTAGGAATTCATCCCGCATCCGACACGTCTAATTTGAAGAAGGGGGTCAATACATATATATGAATGAATGAAACTCAACACAAAAGATGGTAAATAAAGTTAAATTCTGAATATTATTGCTTACGCACTTCATATTATTTTTTAGTGTAGCCCCGCTCACAGGTCATGTGGCGGATGGACTCGCAAATGTAGTATCCACAGTAATTATTTCCGGATTCCTGCCACAACCACTTTACAAGAAATAGAGGTCAATCAAACTGATAAGCAAGCATGCTAAAATGGTATTGATGAAACTAGCACTTGAATCACTAGGAGATGCACACAACATGCTAGTAGTACTTACTTTTCGGGTGTTTAAATTCCAGCTTCTTGGGCAGTCCCGGAGCTTTTGAGGTGAATTTTTTCCAACCCCTGCTAGACAAAGAAAACAATTACTTGATATCAGGAAGTGAACAAAGTTGCCGATATGGTGCGATAACGATCGATTTAACTTACTTCTCGAGAATTTCAGTCATGTCCGCATACTCCTTGAGATCTTTTCGTCTCGAGTCTAAGATGGTTACTAGTCCCTACTCGAGCTTAATCTCTAGGAGAATATAGTGGAACCTGCGCACACATGCATAACTCATCAATTACATTACTATAACCTCGACTAATAAGGGAAACCGAATATGCACAAGAAAGTAACATTCACTTGAAGTTGTAAGGAAAGAGTATTATAGCTTTGTTTTGATTTAATACCAATGGTCGTAGCAAGTTGGCCTTGGTATCCTTTTTCTTAAATTCAACCGAATATGCATCTATGATATTTGGGTTAATGAACCCAATATCACCGATTTGTCTTTTCTTCAATTCGGTGATCTTCAATCTACATAATATAGTGAGGATAAATTATAAATACATGCAATGAAAGAGCTAACCTATATATACAGACTTAATGACAGAAGTAGTACTTACAAACAGTAGCAAGTGACCGTTAATTTATCGAGGGCCCTCTGATTGAAAACTGGAAGAACTCCTCAAATGGACGATTCAACAGATCAGTTCCAACGAGGTCATGCTCCTTTTTAACTCTCAGCGTCAAAGTATTCCTCCCCCCAGACTCTCTGCAGGTTTTCATGTACCAATCATGGAATCTTAGCATCATAGTTGTTAGAGACCTTTCATCTTTGACGAGAGGCTTCCCGTACTCGTATCTGTGTTCTTCCACCTCTAAGAATTCATAATGTACATCGCCGGCCAGGTAATCATCAAGATTGTTATAACCGGGCACCATCCTCGAATCATTAGCGACGATATCGCTAGACACCTTGAGCGAGGGGAACGATTGGTTCGCTTGTTCGCCGAGCTGGGCAATTTTTTTCCCAGCTCGTCGTTCCGCTAACCTTTGATCACTGACAGTACTTCCCGACCGCTCCGCTTCGATAAATGACCTTTCAATAATGCACTCATAGTTGCTTTTCGGCGGAGACTTTGGTGGTTTCTTCAGGGCTTC
Organism: Triticum urartu; assembly: GCF_003073215.2. Lineage (NCBI taxonomy): Eukaryota > Viridiplantae > Streptophyta > Magnoliopsida > Poales > Poaceae > Triticum > Triticum urartu. The sequence goes on along the minus strand of NC_053026.1, from coordinate 44,775,213 downwards.
CAGAGTGCGCTTCGCTTTCACCAGATCTACCTTCTCCTCCGGAGGTGGATGTTTCTTTGCTTTCACCCCTTCAAAGAAGTTCCTCACTTCGTCTTGCACGATCTTCTCATTTTCCTCTGGGGTCATCTCGTATGGTAACTTCTCTGGAGTCTTCAGAAAAGGACAGAATCTGTGTTGCCTCCCGCCTTTGGATGTACTGCTAGACGCCAGAGCAGACGGAGCGGATGCGGCTGTCTTCTTTCCTTGCTTACGAGGCGGAGGACTATGACGCGCTGGAGCAGCCAGAGCGGCGGCGGGTCTCTTCCGCCCTTGCTGACAAGGTGGAGAAGGAGTAGGATGGCTGCTCGGGCGCGCTGGCGCAGGCGGAGTGCCGCCACGCGCCGGAGAAGGAGGCTAAGTGCCCTGATCACTCGCCGGAGGAGGAGGCGGAGTGCCCTGACTCGCCGAAGGAGGAGGAGGAGTCGGAGGCGTCCAGTTTGGAAGGTTGATGAGCTCCTTCCGCCATAGGCATGGAGTCTTCAGAGCAGAACCCAGCCGAGTCTCCCCTTCACCGGTAGGGTGGTCAAGCTCGAGCTCCTCAAATCCCTCCGTTATTTCGTCCACCATCACCCTAGCATATCCTTCTGGAATCGGCTGGCAGTGAAAAGTTGCGACAGGTTCAGGACATGCAACAGAGCCAACAACCGCTTTGACTTTCATTTTCATCCATTGCGTCATAAGGTGGCAATTTTGAGACTCCGTGATTAAGTCCACGGGGTAGCTAGCAGGAGCCGTGAAGACAGGCTCCAGCTGCTGCAGCTCGGTGGAAGCCATGCTATTTCTCCGCTGAGATGGTGGGGTAGCTTTGGCGGGTCGCTTGTTGTGATCTGCTTCTCCTTGCTCAATCGCTTGTAGCGCCTGAATTTGGATCTGCTGCACTTTCTTCCTCCTCTCCTGGCATTTGTAACCGCCTGCGTCCGGAAACATAGCCCTCCACGGAATGGAGCCTGGCGTGCCTCGTGTCCGTCCAGGGTGCTCAAGATTCCCAAGGGCCATTGTGAGCTCGTCATTCTCTCTGTCTGGAACAAACGTCCCGTCCTGCACTACGGCGATATAGTACTTAAGCTTCGTGACAGGTATTCTCATTTGCTTGTTCGTCCAAAGGCACTTCCCTGATATAGGGTCCAAGGTTCCACCAGCCCCGAAGAACCAAGTCCGGCAACGGTCTAGCCACCTTAATGTCTCTAGTTCGACCCCTTTATCAAGCATGTCATTCTCAGCCTTGTCCCACAACGGCCGTGCTTTGAGGTAGCCACCTGACCCCGTGCGATGGTGAAGCTTCTTCTTCGTAGCATTCTTCTTGTTTGTCACTTACATCTTCTTACTATTGTCCGATGTCTTGTGGGCCACAAATGCAGGCCAGTGATCTCTGATCTTCTCATATCGTCCGATGAATTCGGGTGTCTCTTCTTTGTCGACAAATTTTTTCAGCTCATTCTTCCACCTCCTGAATAGTTCTGCCATATTCTTAAGAGCATGAGACTTGATCAATTGCTCTTTAACTAGCTTCTCCGGATCCTCCTCTGGCGGTAGGGTGAAACTTGCCTTCAGTGCGGTCCAAATATCACCTTTCTGCACATCGGAGACATAAGACACCTCAGGGTCTTCTTTAGCCGGCTTTAACCATTGCTGGATGCTGATCGGGATCTTGTCCCTAACAAGAACTCCGCACTGAGCAGCAAATGCGTCCTTTGTCCGGATGGGTTCAATCGGCATGCCATTGCGCGCGATTTCTACGATCTCAAACTTTTCATCCGAGTGCAACTTTTTCTCCGGGCCTCGTCTCTTTACCGAAGTTGTGCTCGATCCGGAGGGCTAGAAAAAAGAAGATAGACGAGAATTCATTAATATATGTGTACATACCAAAAACAATTAATGCATCAATTAGCTAGCTATAGTCAGCACATGCTTAATTAATATATATATATATACCTAGTTGGACTCCCGTTCAGTCACTCGAGCCGTCATCACGGTGTCCTTCTTGCACCGGCATTGGGTCACCAGAGCCATCATGATCATGTCCTTCCTCCTCCATTGTTCGATCACCGTAGTCTGCTTCTTCACCCTCTCCTTCCAGACCTTCGATGTCCTTGAGAAACGAGAAGACGACATCAGTTCCGTGTGCGATTATGTCCCCCAAAATCGCTTATGTTGCTTCGTCTCGGGGGTGCTCCATAGTTTCTGCAAATTTTTACAACATGGCAATTATTATTCAAACATGACAGATGGATATATTAGTGGCAAACGTAGAACTAGCTAGCTAATCACAATAAGGAATCATATTAATTAGTGGCCTCGACACTGCTTCTCTAGGGTTTGGGGTGGCCTCGATCGGCAATGCTTCAAGGGTTTGGGGTGGCCTCGACGACAACACTCTTTTAACTTGGTCAATTTGGGTGGCCTCGAGAGAGTTTGTCGGGTAGGGGCGCGGCGGGAGGGGGTAGGAGACCGACATCATTTTTTTCTATGGTTCGGGTGTCCTCGAGAGTTTTGGTCGAGCGAGAGGGCTGGGGGGTGCTCCCGTGGTATAAGTTATCACGGTCGAGAAGGGGTATATCGACAACGACAACATACAACAACCCCTCGACCCTCCAACCCTCGGCGACCCTCGACTCCTCGGTGACCCTCGACCCTCTACCCTAGCTAGCTATCGACCCTCGCCCCTCAAACCCTCGGCGACCCCTCCCCGCTCCCCCCCTCATGTCGAAGTTATCGGGGATGGGGTATATTGACAACAACATACCCGATAAAAAAATAAGAAGATGAAGAAGAAATAAAAAGAGGAGAAGAAGAAAGTAATAGAGGAGAAGATCAAAGAAAAAAAGAGGAGAAGAAGAGAAAATATAAAATTTTCTATTTTCTCTTCTTCTCCTCTTTTTCCCCCTTTTCCCTCTTCTTATTTATTTCTCCTCTTCTTCCTCTCCTCTTCTTCTCCTTTTTTCTTTTCCTTCTTCCTAAACTAAACATAAACTAAAATAATCCTAAAACTAAACGAAGTTATCAGGACGGGGTATATCGACAACGAAGAAAAAAGAAGAAAAAAAGAGGAGAAGAAGAAAGGAATAGATGAGAAGAAGAGAAAATGGAATATTTTCTATTTTCTCTTCTTCTTCTCCTCTTCTTTTTTTCTTTTTTCCTCTTCTTATTTATTTCTCCTATTCTTCCTCTCCTCTAATTCTCCTTTCTTCCTCTTCTTATTTTCCTTTTTCCTCTCATTCTTTTTCTTCTTCTTTCCTTTCCTAGCTAGATATATAAAACTTTTCTAAAAATGTAACTTTTGCATATATAAAACTTTTCACTCTACATTCTCGTACATATGAAAAAAATAAAGCTTCTATACAAAAGTGCACAATTTCTATGAACAAATTACAACATCTAAATTAACTAGACATCTAAATAAATATAACCACACATCCGAAATTTTCCTAATATTAAAACTAAACTAAACATAAATTAAAATAATCTAAAAACATGTAAAGACATCTAAGAATAGCATCTAAAAAACATCTAAAAACATCTACAAATATAATAGGACCGCGCAAGGGCGGATCCAGGGGCACGGGGGAGGGGCCGGCGCCGGTGTCGGCGGGGTAGGGTAGGGGCGCAGGGGCGCGGGGCAGGGGAGGGGCGCGGGAGCAGACTGGTGCTCACAGGGGGCGGCGCGTCGGGGCCGACAGGGGCACGAGGGTCGACGGCGCGTCGGGGCAGAGGGCGTCAGGCGGCGACGGCGACGAGGAGGAGCAGGGGCGTCGAGCGGTGACGGCGATGGCGACGACGACGAGGAGGAGCAGGGGTGTCAGGCGGCGACGGCGACAAGGAGGAGCAGGGGCGTCGGGGGGGAAGAAGTGATGGATTTCATCGAAACTGCTAAGTGTTCTCTTATATACCCAGGGCATTGGTACCATTTCGTTCGTGGCACAACCGGTACCAATGCCCCCTTTAGTCCGGTTGGTGCCACCAACCGGGACCAAAGGTCTCTTTTCAGCAGCCCAAAGGGCGGGAAGCGGAGGCCTTTGGTCCCGGTTGGTGGCACCAACCGGTACCAAAGGGGGCATTCGTACGGTTGGTGCACAAACCGGTACGAATGCCCCCCTTTGGTACCGGTTGGTGCCACCAACCGGGACCAAAGGCCTCGTGCTCCCCGTGGCCAAAACTTTAGTCCCACCTCACTAGTTGAGAGGGGCACGGAGTGGTTTATAAGCCCCACTGCCGCACCCCTCTCGAGCTCCTCTCGATTGCAGGCTTACAGGCCTAATTGTCACTGCTATGCCTGATGGGCCAACTGGGCCTTCTGCGGGCCTGAATCCTGGCCCATGGTAGGGTTTCTAGTCATATTCACGCCGTGGTGACCCAGTAGTTGGCACTTTTTTATTTTTTTTGTCGCTTTATTTATTTTATTTTGTTTCTACTTACAACAAAAAAACTTACTGTTGCTATTTTTATTTATATTACTAAAGTGTATTTATTTTTATAAAGTTTATTTATGTGTTACAAAACGGACAATCTCTTTCGAAGTATGAGGGTTTCATACGGAAACTCGTCTGTTACAAAAGGGATTTCATTTTTTGAACTTATTTGAACTCCATAGTTTTTCGTGTTCAAAATGCACCATTCAAAGCCACATCATCAATTTTCAACCCTTTCTGACTTCATTTGTTATTTTTCATGCATTTACTGATTATTTTGAGCTATAAGACCCTGAAATTGAAAAGCATTTCAAATGAACTCTGAAAAGGTTGAAAGTTGGCATGGTATCATCATTTCACCCACATAGCATGTGCAAGAAAGTAGAGAGGGTTACGGCAAAAACTGGATGCACTTCGTGTACAAAACGGACAATCTCTTTCGTCTGACTTCATTTGTTATTTTTCATGCATTTACTGATTATTTTGAGCTATAAGACCCTGAAATTGAAAAGCATTTCAAATGAACTCTGAAAAGGTTGAAAGTTGGCATGGTATCATCATTTCATCCACATAGCATGTGCAAGAAATTAGAGAGGGTTACGGAAAAAACTGGATGCACTTCGTGTACAAAACGGACAATCTCTTTCGAAGTATGAGGGTTTCATATGGAAACTCGTCTATTACAAAGGGATTTCGTTTTTTTGAACTTATTTGAACTCCAGAGTTTTTATGTGTTCAAAATGCACCATTCAAAGCCACATCATCAATTTTCAACCCTTTCTGACTTCATTTGTTATTTTTCATGCATTTACTGATTATTTTCAGCTATAAGACCCTGAAATTGAAAAGCATTTCAAATGAACTCTGAAAAGGTTGAAAGTTGGCATGGTATCATCATTTCATCCACATAGCATGTGCAAGAAATTAGAGAGGGTTACGGCAAAAATTGGATGCACTTCTTGTACAAAACGTACAATCTCTTTCGAAGTACGAGGGTTTCATACGGAAACTCGTTTGTTACAAAGGAATTTCATTTTTTGAACTTATTTGAACTCCAGAGTTTTTCTGTGTTCAAAATGCACCATTCAGAGCCACATCATCAATTTAGTACATATAGCTCTCATGAATAGATAAGTGACTAAATTAATAGAAGTTCATCATCACATTAAAAACAAAGTACATACATAGTTCTCATTGAACAACATATAGCTCTTCAGAGCATCTAGTTAAACCATACATTCAAACTATGTGAAACCTTTCAATGCAACAACAAATGCGATCATAATCACAACCAAGGTAAAAATTGATCCAACGGCATAATGATACCAAGCCTCGGTATGAATGGCATATTTTCTAATCTTTCTCATCTTCAGCCGCATTGCATCCATCTTGATCTTGTGATCATCGACGGCATCCGCAACATACAACTCCAATATCATCTTCTCCTCCTCCTCTCTCAATTTTTTTTATTTTTCCTTCAAGTAATTGTTTTCTTCTTCAACTAAATTTAACCTCTCGACAATAGGGTCGGCTGGAATTTCCGGTTCAACTACCTCCTACATAAATAAAATCTATGTCACATTGGTCGGCATAATTGTCAAACACAATAAATGAAGCAAATAATTATAAAAAGATAATATATACCACATCCGAATCATAGCCAAGACGAGGGCCGACGGGTGCGGATACCAAAACCATCGCACTATATAATAACAAGCAATAATAAAAGTTAGAAAATTAGACAAGTATCTATCTAAAGTAAGAATTATTTTCTTTCAGAAAGAAGATAAGAACAAGAGGCTCATCACGGTGGTGCCGGCGACGAGATTGGCGCGGGCGATCAACGGCTGTGAAGACAGGGACGGGACATGACGGACCGCTAAACCTATGCAAATCTCGGGGAAAATGGAGTTTGGAGGTCGAGCTTTGAGAGGAGAAAGCTTAACTAGCGTGGCTCGGGCATTTCATCGAACAACTAATGTGCATAGGAGGTGAGCTAGAGCACCCAAATGCCCTCTCCTCACCGGCCAAAAAATAGAGCAGTGTGGACTGCTCTGCTCGCCGGTGAGGGGGTATATATAGGCAACTCATTTGTTCCGGTTTGTGGCAGGAACCGGGACTAAAGGCCCCCTTTTGTACCAGTTCTAGGCACGAACCGGGACCAATGGCTGTGGGCCAGGAGCGAGGCTCATTGGTCTCGGTTCGTGCCTAGAACCGGGATAAACGGGTCCACATAAACCGGGACAAATGCCTCCCGAGGCCCGACCGGGCCCCTGGGCGCACGAACCGGGGCGTATGCCCCCCATGGGTCCCGGTTCGTGACTGAACCGGGACTAATGGGCTTGGTAGGCTCGAACCAAAGCCATGTTTTCTACTAGTGCTAGTCAAACGATGTGGTTGGGTCAATTGGCAATTAAAGAAATAGGCCAAAGGAAAAGGCAGCCCGCTCCCACGAACTCCACCATCTCCACGATTAGAACATGGGCAGACGCACGTCCAGTCGCCCTCCGCTGCTTCCATCCGCCCCTATAAATACCCATCATAGATTGCTCTAGGGCCGGCCTTTAGATTGTTTCTCCCACTACTAAAATTACACACACACGTACAACACATAAGAGCACTAAAAGAAAGAAGAGGCAGGCGTGGTGCTTGCAGGAGGTGAGAAGGTGAGACTCATGGCTCTCTTCTAGCCCCTGGTTTGGCCATTGTGGTATAGACTACGGAGCTTTCTTCTTCCTCCTCTCCCAAAATTCTTGCCCTTAGTCCGGCCATTGCGGTACAGACTAAGGAGTGTGTCACATCCATCTCAAATTTTTGTCTTTGGTTCGGCCATCACGGAACAAACCAAAGAATTGATGTTATATCCACTCCAAACTTTTGCCTTCGGTTCGGACATCACGGCACAAATTAAGAAGCATGTTTTATCTTCCTAAAATTCTTGCCTTTGGTTCGGCCATTGCGGTACAAACCAAAGTGCACATTTATAATCTACATAAAAAATTTGTACTTCGTTCGGCCATCGCGGTACGAGCGAAGGAGCATGCATGTTCCTTCTGCATGTTGCATATGCTTCGTCCTAATGATCTCCTTCTTGGTTCGGTCCCCTTAGCGATATAGGCCAGGACGACTGTGTCGTTTCTTGGTTTGGTCCCTATACGCGGATACGAATCAAGAGAGTGTCATAGGTATGAAAACCTCATAAAAATTGCCTTAATTTGGTCATCATGAAAAAACGATATGACTAAGTTGGAATGAAATTACGAACGTGCTAAACTAAACTCATGATAAATTCTTGTTTGGTTGCGCTAAGGGCATTATGTGTCACGCTAGTTGCAATACAAACAAGAGCATAAAAATATATATTCATTCACTTGGTTACGCTACATGCGGGCATTATCATATTGCTACGCGGTGTTAGTAGTAATACAAGCAAGGCAAAACTTAATTTAAAATGTGTTCATGCTGCACTCACTAAAACCAAAATCATGCAAGATAAATTATAAAACATGTTGCATCATAAAATCCAATCTTAAGTGGTTGCGCTACACACGGGCATTATCTTAATGCTACGCGGTGTTGTCAGATTTCGGGTTCTGGCAGACCCTTAAGGTTCGAACTCTGGGGTGCGCGCGGAGATTACGCCTTCTACCTCTCCGTCTCGCAAAGATCTATACTACTGAAAGAACTGCACAAGAGACACGAGGTTTATACTGGTTCGGGCCACCGTTGCGGTGTAATACCCTACTCCAGTGTGTGGTGGGTGGATTGCCTCTTGGGGCTGATGATGATGAACAATACAAGGAAGAACAGCCTTGCGAGGGTCTACTCTTGGCTGGGGCGATGAACTGTTAGGAGGAGTACAGTCGCCCTTTTCTCTCTTTCTCTCTCACTCACTCTTCCACTGCCTCCTGCTCACTGCCTACTGCCCCCTGCCTACTGCCCCCTTGCTATGTGGGTGGCTGGTCCTATTTATAGAGGCCCTGGTCCTCTTCCCAAATATCGAGTGGGAAGGGAGCCAACAATGGCGGGCTAATTTGAAGGGGGACAGCAAGTATGAGCTATCCTGACAAAAGTAGTCTTCGCCTGCGCAAAGCTCTGGTGATGACGCCGTCTTGGGCTCCACGGTGACCTCCGTCTCGTAGTCCTCCTGGTCTTGGTCTCGTTGCACCGAAATGGCAACCTTTGCCTGATGCCTCGGTACTCCGCGGCTGTGCTTGCCCCCTTTACACCAAAGAGGAAAGGAGGACGCTACGCGGGCTGGCACCCGCCTGGCGCCTTTGATCGTCATGGCTTGGGTCACGGGCTCCTCGTGAGGTACCCCGCCTTGATCTCTCCGCCTCCTCGTGAGCCAGCCTGATGAGGCCGCGCCTGAGGAAGCTCCATGTCGTCCGCCCCGCGAAGCTTGGCCCCTCGCGAGGGTCTTGAATCTTGTGTTGATGAAGATGGGCTGTGCTGGGCCCCCTTTGAGCCACGCCGCAGGTCGCAGGTAGGCAAGTCTGGGGACCCCCGTTCCCAGAACACCGACAGTAGCCCCCGGGCCCAAGGCACGCCCGGACTTGGCCGTGCTGAGAGGCGAAAGGGCAAGGGCGAAGCGCCGCGGGCCCTAACAGCCTGCGGCCTTGGGCGCCGCGTGGCGGTCGATGGGACGTGGGTGTCTCCGCTTCCCCATGACGCCTGGTGATCGCGCGGGTTGGACAAGTCCCTACATGAAAATCGTGTCATGATTACCTGCGATCGTGTAGGCCGACGGTTGGCCTTCGCCAGCTATAAGTACGGAACTGCGCGTGCCCTTCCAGTCCATCCCTCCTTGCTTCTCCTTCTTCCCGATCCTTGCTCCGTCTTGCCGCGATGGCTCCGATTCGCCGGTTCTCTGCAGCGGAGAAGGGAAAGGCTCCTCGAGAGGGACCAGACCCGCTCCCGCCGAAGAAATGGCTCGCTCTTCGCGGCCGGGACGAGGAGGACCATCAGGTGGTGTCGAGGCCTCGGTGCGAGCGGTCTCCGCCTGGGTTCCCGCTTCCCTTGTATGCCCACGTCGAGGGCCTCGAAGGGGTCGATGTCGATCCCCGCAGTCAGCGCTGTCGTCGGTGCCGATGGGTCACGAAGGTGTGGGTTGTTTCTCCTGGGGTCCACGCCGAGGGCTCCTCCCAAGAGTTCGTGCTCCACGTCGCCATTCCTCTCCAGTCTTGGATCCGCCTGCCTCCCTTCTTCGCCTCCATCATCCCGCGGGGCGAGCCCCTGGAGCTTTGGCTGCAGCACGCCGGCTGCAGTACCCTCGCGACCGAGGCAGAGGTCACGGTCGTTGCCCCGGGCGAGGTCTACATGACTCGTGGCTGGAGAGAGATTGCCCGGGTTTGCAGGGTAAGGGGCGTCTTCGCGGTCCACTTGGAGTACGATGGCGCTTCGGTGATGTTCTTCAAGGTCTTCGACGCGAACGGGCACCGGCTGGAGTGTTGCCTCGGGAGAGGTAGCCAGGACCTCGCCATGGTGAGGGCTAGGCCCGTCGACCGCTCCCTTGGCGGCTCTGCAGGCGACGGAGGCACCGGAGGATCTAGCGACTCCAGCGAGATCTTCGCGACTCCGGAGACGAGTGACGACAGCTACGAGCCCACGAGCCGGTGCCGCTCCTGGAGCAGGGGGGGCTCGTCTGGCCGTCGCCGACTCTGATCTGGATGGGTTGCCGCCGGCGCTTGACGGCCTACTATTGATGATGGCATCTTTTGCAGGAGCGCGTGTAGTTAGCATCCCTTAGGATCCGTTCCCTGCGAGGAATCAAAATGTGCCCCATGGGGGCTTGTAAGGTGCCTGTAGTCCTGTTTGTTAATACATAACCCTTGCTGTAGAGCTGTGCGAGTTGCTGATTCCGTCTTAGCTCAGTTCTCCCTTTCGAACCTCGCGAGGGCTTGGTGCTCTGCGTCGGCAGGTCCCAGTCCCAAGGCAGCGTCAGCCGTCGCTGGTATGCCAGGTCGTGATGCCGTGGTCAAGGCCAGGAGGTGAGCGACCCAGGGTCCGGTAAGAGCCCTTGAGTCGCGATGCTCAGGAGGTCCCCTTTGGCGCCCAAGCAGCCGTCGCTCGGCGAGAAAGGAGAGCAGCGTCACTGACACGGAATTGCATTAGGTGCGGGGGTAGTGCTACGATAGCCGGTGCTTTCGGGTGGTGACTTATCTTGAGAGTCGGGGATTATTCCTGGTGTGTCGTCGGGTCCGCGCGTCGGCAGGAGCGGAATCGCTCGGCGAGGTCCTCGTGTGCCCCTTCACCCCCGCCTTTGCTCCCCTTTCTGCTCTACGTCCTCGGGTCCCGGCCCTCGAGCTAGTCTCAGCTGTCGCTGGTATGCCAGGTCGCGATGCCGTGGTCAAGGCCAGAGGGTGAGGGCTGGAGAGCCAGTAGGAGCCCTGAGTCGCGATGCTCAGGCACCCCCCCTTTAACGTGCAAGCGGTTCGCGTGGACGAGAGTGAAAGGAACGCCGCGAGGGCCTTGCCTGGCGCAACTCCCTTAGGGGATCCTGTAAACTCATCATAGAAGGGAGAAGAGGTTGCCATGACAATTATCAGTCTACCGTTAGTTGCTTCCGAGGGGAGGTGAGGCACTGGAGGCTTAACGAGGTGGCGCCATGCGGGGCTGCCGCGGCCAGAGCTCAACCATTCAGGTTTGTCGGTGTTGCAGGGACGGACCCATGCGCAAGCGTCGTGCCATTATGGGAGCAATTCCGTCATTTGGCGTCAGTTGAGCAGGCAACTAGATCAAACACATTAGCCGTGAAGGAGGGGATTCATTCAAATAGATGCTGGGAAGGTAGACATCGCTGGGTCGGGCCCGAGCGACTTGGGGATGATGCAGCCCGAGGGGCACCCCCAACAAAGCAAGCTAATGACATGAAATAAAAGGGATACATACCGCAGGGACGGACCCACGCGGCCTGGGAACGATGCAGCCCTGGGAGGGCGCTCCCAGCTGGAAATGAAACTTGTAAGATGTCACCTGAAGGTGTCGAGGGCGAAGGGGTGTTGGTGCAGCAGACTCGGTGGGCTGCGGAAGCCGATCCTCATGAGCCCCCAGGCCCAGGGGCCTCGGGAGGCTCCGGAGGCACTGGTAGCTCTTCGCGAATCATCTTCATCTCCGCCAAGGCTGCGGAACGCCTGTCTTCTTGAGCCTCCATGATGCCCCTCATGAGGCACTGGCATGTAGCAACTGCGCTCGGCAGGCCGTAAGGCATGCGAACGTAGCTTTGGGGCGGACCCCCGCAGCGCCCCACTCGCGAGGGCCAGAGGCGCTCCATCGTAGCGACTTGGTTGAGCCCTGGTACGTCGATGCAGACGCGCAGCCCACCATCCTTGCCTGGATGGGGAGCCACAGCCGGTAGACGGCGGCAACCCCTCATGATTCTTGATTCCTGTAGTTCTTGAATGGCCTTGTCGACGAACTCCTGCGGGTTTGACCTTCCTTGCCTTGCTCCTTCTTGAGGGAAACGTGCTTCGAAACACGCCTCCATGCGGTGCCCAAGCGCCTCCCTCGTGACCCTGGCCAGGTCGGTGGCCCTCTAGGGGAGAGCCCCCGAGCCCTGCCTGAGGAGGGCGCCGGGCACGCTTTCCTATGCGATGGAAGGAGGTTCCCCCTGGGCAGATGCGGGCCCTGAGGGGCCCGCCTCCCGAGGGGCTGGTCCGGACGATGTCTTCTTCTTCTTGGGGTGGTCTCGGGAAGCCTCCTGCTTCCGCGATCCGGTTCTTCCAGTGACGCGGCCTGAAAGGCTCGCTCCAGGGAACACACTTCATCCTTCTCTTCACAGGGCACCATGATGACTCCGCCACTTCCTGGCATCTTGAGGACGTTGCAGCCATGGTGAGTTACGGCCATGAACTTGGCCAGCGCTGGGTACCCGAGGATGGCGTTGTACGGCAGGCGGATGTGGGCGACGTCGAAGTCGATGAGCTCGGTGCGGTAGTTGTTGCATGCCCCGAAGGTGACAGGGAGGCGGACCTGCCCAATCGGGACCGTGGAGCCGTCGGTGATTCCGGAGAAGGGCTTGGTTGGCTGAAGCTGGTCGTAGGGCACTTGGAGATTGTTGAACGTTTCCACGGACAGGACGTTGAGCCCTGCCCCACCATCGATGAGGGTCCTGGTGACCAATACATTGCTGATGACTGGGGAGCAAAGCATCAGGAGGACTCCGGCTGTGGCCGCACACTTGAGTTGATCCGCTGAGCTGAATGTTATGGCGCATGCCGACCACCTGAGAGGGCGCGTTGCTTCAAGCCTGGGGAGGACTGCATTCACTTCGCGGGCAAACTGCTTGAAGATGCGTTGGGAGGCTGGGGCTTGAGCTCCGCCCAGGATGCAGGCGATTGCGCGTGGCTCCTGGAAGCCCCCAGCCCCTTCGTCTTGATGGCGGTCCTCGTTCCTCCTTGGCTGAGGCGGCAGTGGAGGGAGGCATGCGTTGTCCTGTGGGCGATCCTCACGAGGCTGATCCCTCCAGTCCCCCTCGCGAGGCAGGTCTCGCCAGCGATCCTCGCGAGGTTGATCGCGCCACCCTTGGCGCGGGCCCCGGTCTTCCCAGCGTCCTGCGTTTCTTCCTCCTCCTCGACCGTAGCCCCGATCGGCACGGTCGGGACGACGGCCGATCCTTCCTTCTCGCGCGGCGCAGAGTTCTTGGCATTCGTTGGTGTTGTGGGTGTGGAGGTCGTGGTACACATAGTACCGGCTGCCCCTGGAGGACTCAGGCCGATCTTTGCCCCGCTTGGTGTCTGGTTCTGCCGCGAGCACGGCAGCCCCCTTGCGCTTCACGTCCTTGGCCTTGGGCTTCTTCTCTTCTGGGTCTGCGGCAGGCAGCTCGAGGAGGGAGAGGCGTCCCTCCTCAGCCCTGGCGCACTTGGTCGCCAAGTTGAACAGCTCCAGGGAGGTGCACAGGTCTTCATGCATCACCAGCTCCTCCTTCATCTTGACGTCGCGCACACCATCGGAGAAGGCCGAGATGATGGCCTCCTCGGACACCTTGGGGATCTTGAGGCGCGCGCTGTTGAAGAGATGGATGTACTTTTGTAGGGTCTCTCCGGGTTGTTTCTTGATGCGGCGCATGTCGCTCACGGCGGGTGGCCGGTCGCGAGTACCTTGGAAGTTGGCGATGAAGCGGGCGCGCATCTGGTCCCAGAAGAGATCATGCCTGGAGCCAGATTCAGGAGCCAGGTGCGAGCTCCTTCCTTGAGCGCCATGGGGAACCAGTTCGCCATGAACTTCTCGTCCCTGCTGGCAGCTTCGATGCCCAGCTCATAGAGCTGGAGGAACTCTGCAGGGTCAGTCGTGCCGTCGTAACGAGGAGGCAGGTCTGGCTTGAACTTGCCGGGCCACGCGACGCTACGCAGCTCGGTGGTGTAGGCACGGCAGCCTGCGGTGGCCACGGAAGGCTTCGGCTGGTGGAGAGCTTGGTCTTGAGGGTCCCCACGCGCTACAGCTAGGAGCAGCGCGGGGTCTTGGCATGCCAGAGCTAGAGCAGGGTCGCGGCGTGCCGGAGCAGGGAGCGCCCGGGCAGCTCCTTGCGGGCGAGGGACTTCTTGGCAGCTCCGTTCTTGCTGCGCTGGCACCTGACGGAGCGGGTTCCGCCCAGGGGCCACGCGCCTTGGAGCCATGGCGTCTTCTTGGAGAGGAGGAGGCTGGTACGACCCCGGAGCTTCGTTGCCCGCGCGGGGCGGGGTGCGGCACAGCGGAACGGACGGCGCGGGAGATCCCCCTGCGGCGCGGACGAGCTCGGCGACGCGGTCGAGCCACTCTTCGTAGACATCGTCGATGGGACGGTAGCGCAGGAGCTCATTTGCCGCGATGAGCGCAGCTCGAGCCTCCAAGGGTGCGCGGAGCGCGCGGAACGAAGAACCAGCTGTTGTGAGCGATGGAGTAGCGGTGCGGCCGTCTTGCCGCACGGATGGATGTTGAGACGACGCTTGCTGCTCGCCCCCCGCCGGGCCAATGGCGGCATTGATGGAGGGTGACGGGGAACGATGAGGACGTCCGCCGACGGGCGCTGTCTGGGCAACGCGGGAAGCGATGGCGGCCCGGCGCTTGGCGCGGGCCCGACGAGCGTCGGACATGGACGCGACGGTCGGAGGAGAACGGGGCGGTGGAAGACGAACTCCGATGCACCCCTACCTGGCGCGCCAAATGTCGGATTTCGGGTTTCGGCAGACCCTTAAGGTTCAAACTCTGGGGTGCGCACGGAGATTACGCCTTCTACCTCTCCGTCTCGCAAAGATCTATACTACTGAAAGAACTGCACAAGAGACACGAGGTTTATACTGGTTCGGGCCACCGTTGCGGTGTAATACCCTACTCCAGTGTGTGGTGGGTGGATTGCCTCTTGGGGCTGATGATGATGAACAATACAAGGAAGAACAACCTCGCGAGGGTCTGCTCTTGGCTGGGGCGATGAACTGTTAGGAGGAGTTCAGTTGCCCTTTTCTCTCTTTCTCTCTCACTCACTCTTCCACTGCCTCCTGCTCACTGCCTACTGCCCCCTGCCTACTGCCCCCTTGCTATGTGGGTGGCTGGTCCTATTTATAGAGGCCCTGGTCCTCTTCCCAAATATCGAGCGGGAAGGGAGCCAACAATGGCGGGCTAATTTGAAGGGGGACAGCAAGTATGAGCTATCCTGACAAAAGTAGTCTTCGCCTGCGCAAAGCTCTGGTGATGACGCCGTCTTGGGCTCCACAGTGACCTCCGTCTCGTAGTCCTCCTGGTCTTGGTCTCGTTGCACCGAAATCGCAACCTTTGCCTGATGCCTCGGTACTCCGCGGCTGTGCTTGCCCCCCTTTACACCAAAGAGGAAAGGAGGACGCTGCGCGGGCTGGCACCCGCCTGGCGCCTTTGATCGTCATGGCTTGCGTCACGGGCTCCTCGTGAGGTACCCTGCCTTGATCTCTCCGCCTCCTCGTGAGCCAGCCTGATGAGGCCGCGCCTGAGGAAGCTCCGCGTCGTCCGCCCCACGAGGCTTGGCCCCTCGCGAGGGTCTTGAGTCTTGTGTTGATGAAGATGGGCCGTGCTGGGCCCCCTTTGAGCCACGCCGCAGGCCGCAGGCAGGCAAGTCTGGGGACCCCCGTTCCCAGAACACCGACAGTAGCCCCCGGGCCCAAGGCGCGCCCGGACTTGGCCGTGCTGAGAGGCGAAAGGGCAAGGGCGAAGCGCCGCGGGCCCTAACAGCCTGCGGCCTTGGGCTCCGCGTGGCGGTCGATGGGACATGGGCGTCTCCGCTTCCCCATGACGCCTTGGTGATCACGCGGGTTGGACAAGTCCCTACATGCAAATCATGTCATGATTACCTGCGATCGTGTAGGCCGACATCATAAGCTGAGCTACATCTTGATCTTCCGGAATTTCAACTTGTTCTCCAGATGCTTCAAAGTCATTGGTTTGGGCTACACCGTCGCCCTCATCTCCTACAATCATATTGCGCAAAATAACACAACATGTCAATAGCTGCCACAAAGTTTCTGATTCCCACGTCATTGCAGGGCTACGCACAATTCCCCAACAAGCATGAATCACTCCAAATGCCCTCTCCACATCCTTCCTAGCCGTTTCCTGCATTGTTGCAAAGTGACCCTGTTTATTACAATGTGTTTCGAATATGGTCTTCCTGCATCAACAGTAGTCTTCACGCATGTGCTCTCCACCATCCTGACCATCTTACCAACGGCATCTACAGTAGTACCAACTGCAAGCATCCTCAGAGTAGTCGTGCACTTCTGCTTGGCAGAGAAAGAGAGTTGTCCGCAACAATCCCTTGTGAGCTTAAAGTAGTTGTTGTGTGCCTTCACTCCCTCCACAATGCGCAAAAACAATGATTTTCGCATGCGAACACGTCGACAAAATCATGGATCATCCAGGAAAGTAGGCTTGGGAGCAAAGTAGTCCCTCTGCAGTAGCTTTGCTCTGAACACCCTATCCCGTTTGATCACTCTTCTCCCTTTGATTGAGCCCTTGAAGTTGAGAATATGCTCCATTTGCCGGTCTATTTTCTCTTGCATGCCCATGAGCATGATCATGTCCACTTCTTCGTCCGAATCCGAGGAATCGAAGAACTCACCTTGAATCATTTGATCAAGTTCCGTCGGTCCATACTCCATGTCCGATGAAGCATCCAAATCCATCGTTTTCCCTAATAAAATCACAAAAAATTTGTTCAAACAATGTGTCAAACACATCAAGCGCAAGGCGGAGCCACAGAGTTGCCGGACGTATCGCGGTGGCGTCCAGGCTGGCGACGACATCCCCCATAGCGAGGATGGGAGAGAGGACTGCTATACCAGAGCTGGCGGCACAAAGACTATATGAGATCTTCCTCCATGGGTTATATGAGATCTTCCTCTTGATACAAGCCCATGAAAAACACCTGACCCACATAGAACCACCACACACATAGATCACGGGTTAGTACACAAAAATGTAATGGACAATGCTTACCATACCATGAGATCACTTGATCCCACTCGGTATATCTTCTATGTTTTGTGTGTTTTTTCTAAAATACGTAGGGAAGCGTATCATTGCATTGATAGGTAGAGTTCGTTACAGGGTTAGAGGATCGCCAACACGTGCGCTAATAAGGCATGTCGGGGATCCGCATGAGAAGAAGAGGAGGAGCGGGTTACTCAACCCAGAAAGCAAAATCTACGTTACATCTAGTATGGCTTGAATCCCCTTGGCGCTGGCCTTGGCCCAGGCATGCACTCATCCTGGATGACTAAGAACAAGTCATCAATGGAGGGTTACCGATGATCGAAGATGACGACGTTGCGATGTTTTATGTGTTGATCAACTTGAATCGACTCTTTGTACTTAGTCCTGATCAGCCTTGAATCATATCTTCTCTCTTCATAAAGATGATGTCTTGAAGGTAAATATGAATGTTCACACAATCTTCTTTTACCGAAAAAGGCTTTCGCCCCGCTTTATATATAAAGCACCGATCAACAAGCACCCAGAACAAACGCACGCCACCACTACACACACACACCCAAGGCAGGATACAAAGGCGCTGAGCGCAGCAACACCACCCCTAGCACTACCACCACGAAGAGATGAAGCTACATATGACGATCCATGAGCTCCAAGGCGGCGCCTTCAGGAAGGGTACGACACCGGCGCGCCGCCACCGCCCGATCCAAGGATCAGAGTTTCCCCAGGGGATGCATGATGGGCAATGAGAGCCACGACGATGCCTTCAAGAAGGGAACGATCTTCGCCACCGCCGGTCCGTCCGAAGATAGAACAGGTTTTCACCTCAGCCAACTGTAACGCCCTCGATGCGGCTATAGCTCCCACGTGTCGAGGCACGACTTAGAGACATAACCGCATTGAAAGCAATGTCGCAAGTCAGGCAATCATTACAACATCCCATGTAATATATAATAAAAGGGGGAGAACATAGTTGGCTTACACTCGCCACGTCACATCAAAGTACATAAATAACATCCATCATACAAACACTCATGGCCCGACTACGGCGCCAAAATAGAAGAAAACCCAACATGCGACAAGGCCCTGAATCAAACCCCAACTAGGCACCACTACTGATCATCGGGAAAGGAAACATAATAACGCTGAGAGTCCTCGTCGAACTCCCACTTAAGCTCGTACTCGTCACCTGGAGCGAAATCACCTGGACCTGCATCTGGAATTATAGTATCTGTGAGCCACGGGGACTCAGCAATCTCGCACCCTCGCGATCAAGACTATTTAAGCTTATAGGAAGGATAAGGCAAATATATGTGGAGCTGCAGCAAGCGACTAGCATATATGGTGGCTATCTTATACGAAAAGAGAGCGAGAAGAGGAGGCAAAGCGCGAGCGAGAATCTAGAAGAACAATCTGCGCAAGCATAACTCCAACACCGTGTCCACTTCCCGGACTTCGCCGGAAAGGGGCCATCACGATAACACACACGGTTGATTCATTTTAATTAAGTTTAATTCAAGTTATCTACAACCGGACATTAACAAATTCCCATCTGTCCATAACCGCGGGCACGGCTTTTGAAAGTTCAATCCCTGCAGGGGAGTCCCAACTTAGCCCATGACAAGCTCTCACGGTCAACGAAGGAATAGACCTCCTCCCAAGACGTTCCGATCAGACTCGGTATCTCGGTAACTCAAGACACTTCGACAGGTTAAAACAAGTCCAGCAACACCGCCCGAATGTGCCGACAAATCCCGATAGGAGCTGCACATATCTCGTTCTCAGGGCACACTCAGATAGGTCAAGCTACGAGTAAAAACAACCCTCAAGTTTCCCCGAGGTGGCCCCGCAGGCTGCCTGGTTCGGACCAACACTCAGAGGGAGCACTGGCCCGGGGGGGGGGGGTTAAAACAAGATGACCCTTGGGCTCCGGTAACCCAAGGGAAAAAGAGGATAGGTGGCGAATGGTAAAACCAAGGTTGGGCATTGCTGGAAAAGCTTTAATCAAGGCGAACTATCAAGGGGTTCCCATTATAACCCAACCGTGTAAGGAACGCAAAATCCGGGAACATAACACCGATATGACGGAAACTAGGGCGGCAAGAGTGGAACAAAACACTAGGCGAGAGGCCGAGCCTTCCACCCTTCACCAAGTATATAGATGCATTAAGATAATCATGGCAATATAATGATATCCCAACAAGTAAATAAAAGATGTTCCAACAAGGAACGGCCTCCAATCTTCACCTGCAACTAGCAACGCTATAAGAGGGGCTGAAGCAAAGCGGTAACATAGCCAATCAACGGTTTGCTAGGACAAGGTGGGTTAGAGGTTTGACATGGCAATTGGGAGGCTGACAAGCAAAGGTAGGCATCGTAGCATTGGCATAGCAAAAGAGCGAGCAAACTAGCATAGCAAAGATAGTAGTGATTTCGAGGGTATGATCATCTTGCCTGCACAGTTGTCAGAGTTGACTGAATCCTCACAAGCGAACTCAAAGGGTTCCTCGTTAGCGAACTCGTCTCCCGGCTCTACCCAACAAGACAAACAAGCAACAAGGATACAATCAACCACGTGCAAGACCAAGCAATATGATGAAATGATGATATGCTATGCGGGATGCGACGCGGGATGCAAAATGCAAGATATGACAGGAAATGCATGAACCTGGCCTCAACTTGGAATTCCAAGGGTGCCACTGGAATATGAGATGAAATCGCTTGAAAACGATATAAAGAACGCCGGAATCGGAGTTACGGTTTGGAAATGGCAAGCGTTTTAAGAATGACACCGGTCTGCAATTTACAGCAAGTAGGCATATAAATGCAACGAGATGAACATGCTACAGCCACCAAACATGACAACAGAATACATGGCAGGGATGCACACAAGATTCTTAACAAAATACTAGCACTGAGCCTCGGCCAATTCATCCATTAAGAGGTTCAAACAAGCATGTCAAAAACGCAAATGCAAAACAGATCTCAGACTTAGTGAAATTAACACTTGTCTGAAATTTCAGATCACGAAGCCCTATTCAGAGCAGAAAAACAACATGATACATGACCTGATTAAGACAAGTAAGAACATGGCATGGAGCTACTCAACAATCTAACAAAATACCCAAAGTGACCTGGGGCCAAAAGGGTTCACAAAATATACTAACGGGCTCACGAACATAGCAAAAACACAATCAGTTTTCAGACAGTGAAAACTGAGACATGCTGAAATATAACTCACGAAGGCATGTAAACGAGCTCGATGCACTCACCACGGTGCAAGTCATGGCAAGGCAGGCCATACATCCATTAAGAAGGTACAAATACAAGCTAGACATGGCAAGAACAATGGCATAGCATGCACGGATCAACTACAATAACATCGGCAAAATCGCAAACGAGTTGACGATCTGCCCAGATTCACCATGAAGCAAAAGTAGAGCTCGATTGACTCAAGCTAGGGTGGCTCCATAATTGCAAGTAAAGACATGGATGGATAGAGCATAACATGATTAACAAAACTCCTTTACTGATCATCCTCAAAAGAGGCACGGATCACTAGGAAACAAGCTGAACATATGGCATCATGAACTAAATAATCCCAGACTTAGTGAAAACTACTAAGTCCCTGAAAACAGATTCCCGGGTGCCTCACTTTGCAAGCTTGCACAAGTCACCACACACATCCTAAAAATGCATGGGTTGCACCTCTGGAAAGAAGACAAAATCCTTAACAAAACATATGAAGGACTCACAGGCATAGCATGCACACAATAATCATGGCAAAAATGACAAAAGTCTAAGATGAACTAGCAGATCTGACAATTAACTCACGAAGCCTCCTTCTAACAGCATTTTGGGCATCAAGATGAGCTCAAATGAAAATGATGCAATGGAATGAAATGATGTACTCGTCGAGGCGAACATTTTGATATACTATATGCCCAAATCGGAGCTACGGATGCAAAGTTACGGCAGGTCAAAGTAGGCATAAAAATTAGGGTTTCTGAGGAAAAAGTCAACCGTTCGGGATCCAGATCTGGATCGGCACGGATAACGGAGTCGCCGGATTTCACTGTTCACGCCGGAGTCTTGCCGGAGAGGAAGAAGCCGGACGTGGGGAGGAGGAGGAGGACGGCGGGGCCGGCCGGATCCGGCGAGGACGGCGGCGGCGGCGGCCGGGGTCGGCCGGTGCGGGCTCCGGCGAGGCGGGCGAAGGGCGGCCGGGGTCGGCCGGTGCGGGCTCCGGCGAGGTCGCCCGCGGAGGCGGCGAGCTTCGGCGCCCGGGGCCGGGGAAGACCGGCGGCGCGGGGCGAGGCTCCTCGGGCCCGGCGAGGCGCGGGGGAGGGCCCGCCTCGGGCCTGCGGGCTGGCGGGAGCGGCGATGTGGGCGCGGCTGCACGGGCCAATGGCGTGGCGACAAGTGGCGGTGGGGTGGCGATTCAGACGTGTCCGTCGGCGGGGAATTTGTCCGGCGGGCGCGAGGGGTGGATCTAGGGTTTCGTGGGAGGAGATGATCCGAAAATGGAGGGGGCTATTTATAGGCATAAGTGGAGGTAGGAGAGTCCAAATGAGGTGCGGTTTTCGGCCACGCGTTCGTGATCGAACGATCTAGATGATGGAGCAAAGATTGGTGGGTTTTCAGCCAAATTGGAGGGGTGTTTGGCTGCAACACACATGAGGCCTTTTCGGTCCCTCGATTAACCGTTGGAGTATCAAACAAAGTCCAAATGATACGAAACTTGACAGGCGGTCTACCGGTAGTAAACCAAGGCCGCATGACAAGTCTCGGTCCAATCCGGAAATGTTTAATCCCCACACATGAAAGGAAGCTAGAATTGACCACCGGAGGAGAACGAAGCGCCAGAATGCAAAACGGGCAACGGGGAAAATGCTCGAATGCATGAGATGAACACGTATGCAAATGCAATGCACATGATGACATGATATGAGATGCATGAAAACGAAAACAACACACGGAGACAAAGACCCGAACCCGAGAAATAAATATAAATTAGTGCCGGAAACAGCAAGAGTTGGAGTACAAATAGGGAAAGTTACATCCGGAGTGTTACAACACTCCACCACTACGAAAAGATCTCGTCCCGAGATCTAGGACTGAAAGAACTCCGGGTACTCAGAACGAAGGTGATCCTCGCGTTCCCAGGTAGCTTCACGGTCGGAACGGTGTGACCACTTGACTTTGAGAAATTTCATCGACTTGTTGCGAGTCTTGCGTTCAGTCTCTTCAAGAATAGCAACTGGGTGCTCACGATGGGAGAGATCTTCTTGGAGCTCAATGTCCTCGAAGTTGACGGTGCGGTCAGGAGTCTTAAAGAACTTTCGAAGCTGAGAGACATGGAACACGTCATGAACATTTGCAAAGTTTGAAGGAAGCTCGAGTTGATAGGCAAGGTCGCCTCTCTTGCTGACAATCTTGAAAGGTCTCACGTATCTAGGGGCAAGCTTCCCTTTGATACCGAAGCGACGAGTACCTTTCATAGGAGAGACACGGAGGTAAACATGATCTCCGATCTCGAAAGCCAAATCACGGTGCTTACTATCATAGTAGCTCTTCTGGCAGGATTGGGCTGCTTTGAGGTTATCACGAATGACTTTGCACATTTCTTCTGCTTCTGTGATTAAGTCATTACCCAGCAGCTAACGTTCATCGGTTTCAGACCAGTTGAGAGGGGTACGGCACTTCCTGCCATACAGAATTTCAAATGGGGCCTTGCCCGAACTTGCTTGAAAACTGTTGTTGTATGAGAATTCAGCATAAGGAAGACAATCCTCCCACTTCATGCCGGAGGAGATCACACAAGCCCTGAGCATATCTTCAAGAATCTGGTTGACACGCTCGACTTGACCGCTTGTTTGAGGATGGAAAGCTGTGCTGAAGCGGATGTTAGTGCCCATGGCCTTCTGGAAAGAATCCCAAAACTTCGAGGTAAAGATGTTGCCATGGTCTGAAGATATCACTTGAGGAATACCGTGCAGAGAGACAATACGAGAGGTATAGAGTTCCGCCAATTGAGCTGCAGTGATCGACTCTTTGATAGGCAGAAAGTGAGCCACTTTGGTGAGTTTATCAATGACAACAAATATAGCATCATTGCCACGCTTGGACTTTGGAAACCCAGTCATGAAGTCCATTTCAATGTGGTCAAACTTCCATTCTGGAATGGCAAGAGGTTGGAGGAGACCAGCTGGCCTTTGGTGTTCTGCCTTCACTCTTCTGCAGACATCACATTCATTCATGAATTGAGCGATCTCGCGCTTCATTCGAGTCCACCAATAAGCTTGCTTGAGGTCCTGATACATCTTCGTGCTCCCAGGGTGGATGGAGAGGAGAGAATTGTGAGCCTCGTTCATGATCACTTTACGAAGTTCACCTTTGGGCACAACAATACGATCCTCGAAGAAGAGAGTGTCCTTGTCATCAAGGCGGTAGCACTTGTACTTGGACTGACTCTTGGCAATCCCAATCTTCACCTTTTTCACCATAGCACCAAGAAGCTGGGCTTGGCGAATCTGGTCTTCTAAGGTAGGAGAGACTTGAAGGTTGGCGAGGAAACCTTGAGGAACAACTTGCAGATTAAGTTTGCGGAAAGCTTCACAAAGCTCGGGTTGATAAGGCTTAAGAATCAGACTGCTGCAGTAGGCCTTTCTGCTCAAAGCATCAGCAATCACATTGGCCTTGCCTGGAGTGTACTCAATACTCGGATTATACTCTTGAATCATTTCGACCCATCGAGTTTGCCTGAGGTTGAGATTAGGCTGAGTGAAGATGTACTTGAGACTCTTGTGATCAGTGAAAATGTCCACTTTTCTTCCCAATAGAAGATGTCTCCAAGTCAAAAGAGCATGCACAACTGCCGCCAACTCGAGATCATGAGTGGGGTAGTTCTTCTCATTAGGCTTCAACTGGCGAGATGTATAAGCAACCACTTTCTTCTCTTGCATCAATACTGCGCCAAGACCTTGGAGAGAGGCATCACAAAAGACCTCGTACGGCTTGGATTCATCAGGCGGAGTCAGAACTGGAGCAGTGATCAACTTCTCTTTCAAAGTGTTGAAAGCAATATCACACTCCGGGGACCAAACGTACTTGACGTGCTTCTGAAGAAGATTTGAGAGAGGCTTCGCAATCTTAGAAAAGTTTTCAACGAATCTTCGGCAATAGCTTGCGAGACCGAGAAAACTGCGGAGTTGCTTCACGTTCTGAGGAGGTTCCCAATTCACAATTGCGGACACCTTCTCGGGATTCACGGAAATGCCCTTGGCAGAGATGATATGACCAAGATAAAGAACCTCATCGAGCCAAAATTCACACTTGGAGAACTTGGCGTAGAACTGATGTTCTCTGAGCTTATCAAGAACCAAACGCAAGTGCTTGGCATGATCTTCCTTGTTCTTGGAGAAAACCAGAATGTCGTCGAGATAGACCAAAACGAAGTCATTGGTGTAGGCGTTGAAGATGAAGTTCATCATGCGAGAGAACGTCGGAGGAGCGTTG
Source organism: Triticum urartu (assembly GCF_003073215.2). Taxonomy (NCBI): domain Eukaryota; kingdom Viridiplantae; phylum Streptophyta; class Magnoliopsida; order Poales; family Poaceae; genus Triticum; species Triticum urartu. Next base: position 44,750,818 of record NC_053026.1, on the reverse strand, counting down.
GCGAGGCCAAAAGACATGACAGTGTATTCATATGAACCAAAGCTTGTTCTGAATGCTGTCTTCGGAATATCTTCTTCACGAATGCGAATCTGGTGATAACCCATACGGAGGTCAAGCTTGGAGAATACTTGAGCACCTTTGAGTTGTTCGAACAGCTCATTGATGTTGGGAAGTGGGTATTTGTTCTTGATGGTCTTCTTGTTCACTGGACGGTAATCAACACAAAGTCGGTCCGTTCCATCCTTCTTCTTCACAAAAAGAACACCACAACCCCACGGAGAAGAACTAGGCCGGATGAGACCCATTCTTTCTTGCTCATCGAGTTGCTTCTTCAGCTCCTTCAACTCTTCTGGTCCGAGCTTGTAAGGACGTTTGCACACAGGTTCCGTGCCAGGCTCAAGATCAATAACGAATTCAACTGGCCGGTGCGGAGGCATTCCTGGGAGCTCTTCTGGAAAGACGTCTTGATATTCGCAAACGACTGGAATTTGAGAGATGGCATCCAATTCACCCTTCTCATTGAGAGAAAACAGACGAATGGTATTATCCCGAGCGGCAAAGACAATTACATCCTCAGACGAATGAGTCAATTGAATCTGCCTGGCAGCACAATCAAGCTGAGCCTTATGCTTAGAAAGCCAATCCATCCCGAGAATAAGATCAATATCTGAGTTACCAAGAACCATTGGGGAAGAAAGGAACTTGTAGTCGCCCAACGTGATAGTAACATCTGGCACCTCCAGACTAGCACTCAAACGTTTACCAGGAGAAACGATATCCATTTGTTTACCCAAATGAGAAGAAACGAACTCATGCTTGGTAAAAAATGGCTTTGACATGAAACAATGCGATGTACCCGTGTCAAAAAGAACTCTTGCAGGAATATCATTAATAGGAAGGTTACCCATGATCACATCTGACGAGTCCTCTGCCTGAGCTGCATTCATCAAATTGACCTTGGCATGCTTGGGGTTATGCTTGACCACAGCTGTACTTGCCAATCTGACAGGAGGAGGAGGAGGAAGACGCCTCTGGTTGAAACACTTGTTGGCATAGTGACCCTTCTGTTGGCACTTGTTGCACGTGACCTCAGAAAGCGGACGGTGATACGGAGCACTCGATCTTGGAGCTTGAGACGAAGTCTTGTTCTGAAAGCCGGGGTGGGGGGGGTGGGAAGAACCACTGCCACCTTTGCTCTTCTGCTGAAACGGCTGACGAAACGGAGGAGAAGGAAGCCAAAACTTCTGCTGCTTGGCTACTTGAGTAGAGGAAGAAGGAGTAACATCTCTGACTCGCTTCCTGGAAGCATCACACCTCAACTGAGCAGCCTCTTGCTTCAGTGCCATGTTGTAGAACTCATCGTACCTCAAGGGCTCAAAGAGAACAAGAGCGAGCTGAATATCTTCTCTGAGACCACCCCTGAACTGGTATATCATGTTCTTCTCATCAGGCACGTCCTGCTTGGCAAAGCGGGCAAGCTTCTGGAACAACTTGTTGTAGTCATAGACAGACAAAGAGCCTTGCTTCAGATTGCGGAATTCCTCACGCTTGCTTTCAACCACACTCTGCGGAATATGATGAGCTCGGAAATCTCGACGGAAATCATCCCAAGTGATAACACGTCCACCTCTGGAGTCCTTGTACTGCTGGAACCATTCTGCAGCTTGATCTTTGAGTTGGAAGGAAGCGAACTTGACAAAGTCCTCAGACCTGACGTTACTGCACTCGAAATGCTTACACATATCCACAAGCCAATCGTCAGCATCGGTTGCCTCAACACAATTGCTGAAAGTCTTTGGCCCGTTAGCAAGGAACTGGTTGAGTGTAGCAAAGTGACTCTGATTGCTGCCTTGATTCCCTCGACTGCCTTGATTGCGCTCTTGAAGAATTTGCATGATCAGTTGTGTGTTTGCATTGGTTGCGGCCATCACAGCTTGCCATGCCTCCGGAGGAGGTGGAGGTGGTGGCGGATCTTGATTCTGGTTCTGACTGGTGCTCTTAGCGGGAGCCATCCTGAAGAGGTTGACCACCGTTAGCACATAGACAGACAAATGAAGCTGAAACCAACGGAATGAAAATTGCAACATATAGTCTTCACATCCGAACAAAAATGAACGAATGCATTCCTCTTCAAATGGTCACATATCCATAAATTGAGAAGCCACATAGAATTAAGGTAGAGAAATAAATCACCAAGGTACGGATCAAGAACGAATAATCGGTAAGAAATCCCAATCTCAAACCAATATCCGTGGAAGAAGAACTAGAGCTACTAGAATTCCCACCTATGAAACTCCCGAACCTTTCCGGTTATGCAATCAGGTGTTGGGGTACAGGGGAAGCATAATATCTCACCCAAACTAGCAATTCCTACATCCAGCTGTATCCATCCTTCAACACATAACCAAGAAAACTTCGGAAACCAAGAAAACTTGTAACGCCCTCGATGCGGCTATAGCTCCCACGTGTCGAGGCACGACTTAGAGACATAACCGCATTGAAAGCAATGTCGCAAGCCAGGCAATCATTACAACATCCCATGTAATATATAATAAATGGGGGAGAACATAGTTGGCTTACACTCGCCACGTCACATCAAAGTACATAAATAACATCCATCATATAAACACTCATGGCCCGACTACGGCGCCAAAATAGAAGAAAAACCCAACATGCGACAAGGCCCTGAATCGAACCCCAACTAGGCACCACTATTGATCATCGGGAAAGGAAACATAATAACGCTGAGAGTCCTCGTCGAACTCCCACTTGAGCTCGTACTCGTCACTTGGAGCGAAATCACCTGGACCTGCATCTGGAATTATAGTATCTGTGAGCCACGGGGACTCAGCAATCTCGCACCCTCGCGATCAAGACTATTTAAGCTTATAGGAAGGATAAGGCAAATATATGTGGAGCTGCAGCAAGCGACTAGCATATATGGTGGCCATATTATACGCAAAAGAGAGCGAGAAGAGGAGGCAAAGTGCGAGCGAGAATCTAGAAGAACAATCTGCGCAAGCATAACTCCAACACCGTGTCCACTTCCCGGACTCCGCCGGAAAGGGGCCATCACGGTAACACACACGGTTGATTCATTTTAATTAAGTTTAATTCAAGTTATCTACAACCGGACATTAACAAATTCCCATCTGTCCATAACCGCGGGCACGGCTTTCGAAAGTTCAATCCCTGCAGGGGAGTCCCAACTTAGCCCATGACAAGCTCTCATGGTCAACGAAGGATATTCCTTCTAGCGGGAAGACCCGATCAGACTCGGAATCCCGGTTACAAGACACTTCGACAGGTTAAAACAAGTCCAGCAACACCGCCTGAATGTGCCGACAAATCCCGATAGGAGCTGCACATATCTCGTTCTCAGGGCACACTCAGATAGGTCAAGCTACGAGTAAAAACAACCCTCAAGTTTCCCCGAGGTGGCCCCACAGGCTGCCCGGTTCGGACCAACACTCAGAGGGAGCACTGGCCCGGGGGGGGTTAAAACAAGATGACCCTTGGGCTCCGGTAACCCAAGGGAAAAAGAGGATAGGTGGCGAATGGTAAAACCAAGGTTGGGCATTGCTGGAAAAGCTTTAATCAAGGCGAACTATCAAGGGGTTCCCATTATAACCCAACCGTGTAAGGAACGCAAAATCCGGGAACATAACACCGATATGACGGAAACTAGGGCGGCAAGAGTGGAACAAAACACTAGGCGAGAGGCCGAGCCTTCCACCCTTCACCAAGTATATAGATGCATTAAGATAATCATGGCAATATAATGATATCCCAACAAGTAAATAAAAGATGTTCCAACAAGGAACGGCCTCCAATCTTCACCTGCAACTAGCAACGCTATAAGAGGGGCTGAGCAAAGCGGTAACATAGCCAATCAACGGTTTGCTAGGACAAGGTGGGTTAGAGGTTTGACATGGCAATTGGGAGGCTGACAAGCAAAAGGTAGGCATCGTAGCATTGGCATAGCAAAAGAGCGAGCAAACTAGCATAGCAAAGATAGTAGTGATTTCGAGGGTATGATCATCTTGCCTGCACAGTTGTCAGAGTTGACTGAATCCTCACAAGCGAACTCAAAGGGTTCCTCATTAGCGAACTCGTCTCCCGGCTCTACCCAACAAGACAAACAAGCAACAAGGATACAATCAACCACGTGCAAGACCAAGCAATATGATGAAATGATGATATGCTATGCGGGATGCGACGCGGGATGCAAAATGCAAGATATGACAGGAAATGCATGAACCTGGCCTCAACTTGGAATTCCAAGGGTGCCACTGGAAATATGAGATTAAATCGCTTTAAAACGATATAAAGAACGCCGGAATCGGAGTTACGGTTTGGAAATGGCAAGCGTTTTAAGAATGACACCGGTCTGCAATTTACAGCAAGTAGGCATATAAATGCAACGAGATGAACATGCTACAGCCACCAAACATGACAACAGAATACATGGCAGGGATGCACACAAGATTCTTAACAAAATACTAGCACTGAGCCTCGGCCAATTCATCCATTAAGAGGTTCAAACAAGCATGTCAAAAACGCAAATGCAAAACAGATCTCAGACTTAGTGAAATTAACACTTGTCTGAAATTTCAGATCACGAAGCCCTATTCAGAGCAGAAAAACAACATGATACATGACCTGATTAAGACAAGTAAGAACATGGCATGGAGCTACTCAACAATCTTAACAAAATACCCAAAGTGACCTGGGGCCAAAAGGGTTCACAAAATATACTAACGGGCTCACGAACATAGCAAAAACACAATCAGTTTTCAGACAGTGAAAACTGAGACATGCTGAAATATAACTCACGAAGGCATGTAAACGAGCTCGATGCACTCACCAAGGTGCAAGTCATGGAAAAGCAGGCATACATCCATTAAGAAGGTACAAAATACTAGCTAGACATGGCAAGATCAATGGCATAGCATGCACGGATCAACTACAATAACATCGGCAAAATCGCAAACGAGTTGACGATCTGCACAGATTCACCATGAAGCAAAAGTAGAGCTCGATTGACTCAAGCTATGATGCTCCATAATTGCAAGTAAAGACATGGATGGATAGAGCATAACATGATTAACAAAACTCCTTTACTGATCATCCTCAAAAGAGGCACGGATCACTAGGAAATAAGCTGAGCATATGACATCATGAACTAAATAATCCCAGACTTAGTGAAAACTACTAAGTCCCTGAAAACAGATTTCCCGGGTGCCTCACTTTGCAAGCTTGCACAAGTCACCACACACATCATAAAAATGCATGGGTTGCACCTCTGGAAAGAAGACAAAATCCTTAACAAAACATATGAAGGACTCACAGGCATAGCATGCACACAATAATCATGGCAAAAATAACAAAAGTCTAAGATGAACTAGCAGATCTGACAATTAACTCACGAAGCCTCCTTCTAACAGCATTTTGGGTATCAATATGAAATCAAATGAAAATGATGCAATGGAATGGAATGATGTACTCGTCGAGGCAAACATTTTGATATACTATATGCCCTAATCGGACCTACGGATGCAAAGTTACGGCAGGTCAAAGTAGGCATAAAAATTAGGGTTTCTGAGGAAAAAGTCAACCGTTCGGGATCCAGATCTGGATCGGCACGGATAACGGAGTTCGCCGGATTTCACTGTTCATGCCGGAGTCTTGCCGGAGAGGAAGAAGCCGGACGTGGGGAGGAGGAGGAGGACGGCGGGGCCGGCCGGATCGGGCGAGGACGGCGGCGGCGGCGGCCGGGGTCGGCCGGTGCGGGCTCCGGCGAGGCGGGCGAAGGGCGGCCGGGGTCGGCCGGTGCGGGCTCCGGCGAGGTCGCCCGCGGAGGCGACGAGCTTCGGCGCCCGAGGCCGGGGAAGACGGGCGGCGCGGGGCGAGGCTCCTCGGGCCCGGCGAGGCGCGGGGGAGGGCCCGCCTCGGGCCTGCAGGCCGGCGGGAGCGGCGATGTGGGCGCGGCGGCGTGGGCCAATGGCGTGGCGACAAGTGGCGGCGGGGTGGCGATTCGGACGTGTCCGTCGGCGGGGAATTTGTCCGGCGGGCGCGAGGGGTGGATCTAGGGTTTCGTGGGAGGAGATGATCCGAAAATGGAGGGGGCTATTTATAGGCATAAGTGGAGGTAGGAGAGTCCAAATGAGGTGCGATTTTTGGCCACGCGTTCGTGATCGAACGATCTAGATGATGGAGAAAAGATTGGTGGGTTTTGGGCCAAATTGGAGGGGTGTTGGGCTGCAACACACACGAGGCCTTTTCGGTCCCTCGGTTAACCGTTGGAGTATCAAACAAAGTCCAAATGATACGAAACTTGACAGGCGGTCTACCGGTAGTAAACCAAGTCCGCATGACAAGTCTCGGTCCAATCCGGAAATGTTTAATCCCCACACAAGAAAGAAAGCTAGAATTGACCACCGGAGGAGAACGAAGCGCCGGAATGCAAAACGGACAATGGGGAAAATGCTCGAATGCATGAGATGAACATGTATGCAAATGCAATGCACATGATGACATGATATGAGATGCATGAAAACGAAAACAACACAAGGAGACAAAGACCCGAACCCGAGAAATAAATATAAATTAGCGCCGGAAACGGCAAGAGTTGGAGTACAAATAGGGAAAGTTACATCCGGGGTGTTACACCAACACTCACCGCCACCGAACGCCACACCCCGGCTACTACGCCGCCCACACGGCCATGGCGAGCGGGCAGCACCAAGCAACGGGCTCTGCCCAAGAGCACCGCGCTACCACCCATGTATGTATTGAAAGTGCAATTCACTCAAATGGATTGCTCCAAGTGATCTACATTAACACTGAGAATCCACATCTTCAACATCTACATGAAGTCATCATCGACAAAACCCAAGGTTAGTTCATCCCTCTTAGGGGGGATATCACATCTAGGGGGAGCTTTACTCTAAGACTTGAGCTAAAGCAACTCTAAAGATGTGAACACAACAATGCTTTATGTAAAAGTGGTAACCCCACTTGAGCTTAAATGATGAGTACGACCTATGATCAAGTGTTCTCACTTGACTCCTAAGTCAATATACTCATATATAGATGACCTAGTCATCGCCAATTGCTTGATAGATGCTAGAATTGGTTGTGCATGCTTTGTCACATATTTCCATTGCCATTTTATTGTGTGAGCATGTTGGTTGCATATTTTACTCATTCGAGGACATCCACTTGTTGTTTTGATTGTTTGGTTTTATCTCCTTTTGCCAAGTGGATGGACAAGAATGCCTAAGAACCTCCTCTAGCTATCTATGCTTTTCTCGTCTCAAACTCTATTCGTGCTACATCACAAAATTTGATCAAGTCAGATTCGAACCACTCTGTGTGAGGAGCACTCGGAGTCCCCAATTCGTCATAGACTTAAACTTCCAAAACCTCTTTGTGATTCTCGGTCTGACCGATATCCTACTTTCGGTCCTACCGAGATCATTAAGTTGATCTGAATTTTCGATCTCGGTGCAACCAATTTGAACCATTCGGTCACACCGAGTTGCAATAACTGTATACAGTTTTGCATCTCGGTGCCACCGAGTTGTTCCACTCAGTCACACCGACAGGGTCGAGTTGGAAATTTCTCCGAACCCCTTCGCCCGCGCGATAGCTTGCTCTGCCATCGTGGTCTCCGGATCGTCTCCTCGCCGCCAGCCGCCTCCAGTCGCTGGTCTCCATCGCCGTCAACGGAATTCAACCCCACTGTTGCCGCCGTAGCGAGTCTCCGCCGAACTAGGGTATGGACTCGTTCACAGTGCTATTCCCCATCCGATTCCTAGCACATTGTGTTCTTAATGATTCTTGCCACAATTAAAACACTCCTATCCAGTCAATGCATTCGTAGATTAGTTTTGATTCAAAAATTTTAGGGTTAGGTTTCCGCCGAAACCATCTCGGACCCACCGAGTTGAAAAACTCGGTCCCACCAATTTGGCTTATGCCATTGCACAAGCGAAACTCGGTCTGACCGAGAATTACTAATCGGTGTGACTGATTTTGGAACTTTGTGAAACCCTAGCAGTCTTGGTGCCACCGAACTGTGACTCGGTCTGACCGAGTTCACTAGTTTAGGTTCCAAAAACTGCTTTGGTATCACCGAGTTTAAAAATCGGTAGATCCGAGATGATTTCAGTGGGAAACTAAAACTAAGTTTTTGAATCATTCTTTTGCAAAAATCTTTGCATTTTGTGATGCTCATCCACTCTACCTCATCTATAAACTCTTCACAGGGTCAGCAGTCAGCTTTTACATCATGTCTGATCAGAGTGAGAGCCAGAACAGGTCAGAAGAGCAGGTGCACATGAGTGAGGGCACTAGTCCCTCCAGTTCTTCAAATGAAGGCAGCAGGAGCACCCCAAGCAATTTACCAAAAGCTGCCACCAGACAAAGGAACAAGAGGACTTCAGATTCTGAGGACGAAGATTATGTGGCAGAGGAAGAGGAAGCCACATCAAAGAGAGTTGTGCTCAAGAAGGAGTATGGCTCAGCTCAAAGCACAAAGCCAGGCTTGAAAATCAAAGGCCAGCAGGTAGGCAGCCTATGCCAAAGGCCAGAGCTTCAACTCAGATTCCTGAAAAGCCTGCACCCATAGAGCCAGTTGCTACTGAAGGAAAGAAAAGGAAGGAAAGGGTCAAGAAGACCATAGCCAGAGTGCTTGGAAAGGCTTCCATCATGGAAGAAGAGGAAGAAGAAGAGGTTAATGCACCAGCACCTAAGGCACCTAAGCTTATGGGTGATGCTATAAGATTAGGGGCTGCCACGTCTAAGCCCAAAGAAGCACCCAAAGCTGCCTCCAAGCCCAAGTCAGCACCCAAGAGGAATACAAGGAGCATACCTGCAACTGAAAAGAACAAGGCCCCAGTGCCTGAAGCTGCTGAAGAAGATGATGAAGAGCATGTTCTAAGAAAGCTCAAGCCCAAGATCCCAGACCACAATGATGCTCATCCTGTGGCTGAGGACATGAAGCTCAGAAGAGACTCGGGGCTAAGGAAGTGGAGAGAAGCAGACCCGTATGCTTCAAGGAGAAGAACTGATGTTGATTACAGGTTTCACACCAAGGAACAGCAAGATTTCTATGAGACAGTGCTGCTTGATAAGAAGCCCATAGTTTGTGACATGAGATGGGTTGATTGGGAGTACATCAAGGACAATGAGGAACACTATCCTGGTGTGATTGACAGTTTTGGTGCTTGTGGAGTTGCAGACTTTGTTGGGCAGAAGCTCACAAAGTGGAACGAGGAACTCATTATGCAATTCTACTCCACAGCACACTTCTACCCAGATGGAAGGATCACATGGATGTCTGAAGGTATGAGGTACCAATCTACTGTTGCTGAGTGGGCACAGCTCATCAATGCCCCAGAGGAGCATGAGGATGACTTGGATGTCTATGCCAAGAAAAAGATGGATCATAACTCAATGGCAAATATGTACAAGGAGATTCCAGTAGATGATCTTGACACTCACAAGCTTGGGTCCGTAAAACACTTGTTGTCAGGAATGCCTACGATCAACTGGATCCTTAGGCACACACTCTTGCCCAAGTCTGGAGATCACAGAATGATCAGAGGTCACGCCATTAACTTGCTACATATATTTGATGTGCCTCAGAAATTCAAGGTCATGAGCCTCATAGTAGAAACTATCAAGAGGACTGCAGTAGATCAGAAGAGGAGCTGTGGTTATGCCCCTCAGATTCAGGAGCTAATCAACTCAAAAATGGGCACAGGCACATACTTGTTGGACAAGGAACACTTGCCTATTCATCCAGACTTTGAGGATAACCAAGTTGTGATGAATGAGAATGAACCATCATCAGCTCAAGCACAAGCACAGAAGGAGAAGGCAAGGAAGGAGAAAGCTGCCAAGATGCCAACTCAATAGGAGGCATCTGAGTATTTCTTGAAAACCAAGCAGGAGCAGCTTAGTTACTTGATTGCATCCACACTGAGGATTGAGAAAGGACTAGCCACCCTCACTCAGAATCAACAGAGCTTAGAGAGGATCATGGAACAAAAGTTCTATGCCTTGGATGTCAAAGTAACAGAGATTCAGTCTGCAGTGGAACAATTATAGGATGATATGCAGGAGAGGAAGGGCAAGACTACAACTGATGCATTTTCCAGAGTGCCAAGAGCTCAGAGATCATATGCAGTGCCAGTTGCTGACACCAGAGCCACCACTTCTGCACCAGCTACAGCTTCAGTTCCACCAGCTCCAGCATCTACTTCAGCCTCAACTCCAACCACGTCTACAGAAGGCTTCGTCCTTGGAGTGATCCAGACTCCACCACCACGAGAAGACCAAGCCTGAGAGTCGATCTAGCACTATGCATTTTCTAGGAACTTTTTGGTAACTTGTTGCTAAAGGGGGAGAAAAATGTATAGATCATAGGCTTCGAGAGAGAGAGTGTTGTTTTTTCTCTCTTGCTTTATTTGGTGGTTTTTCAAACTTTGTTTGCTTTTGAGTGCTTGAGATACTATGTCGTTATCTGTGAGACATTGATGATCATGTGTTTGATCATAAGCTACACTTAATGCTTGGTGAATGCTATTATCTTATCTATCTTATGTGATCATTCACTTTTCTTGGTGATGACTGCATGTATTTCATTCTTATCATTTTAAGCGCTCCACCAAGATGTATGTGACATGGAAGAGTAACCCATGACTCTAACTCTTTGTGCATTTGGAGTCCAAAGCAAATTTTAAATATGCACAAATTTAGGGGGAGCTCTTACTTATCACATACTTCTCAAAGCGACGATATATTTCATGCTTATTATCATTTGTCGAAGCTTTGATCTATATGTTGTCATCAATTACCAAAAGGGGGGAGATTGAAAGTGCAACTATCCCTAGGTGGTTTTGGTAATTCATAACAACATATAGCTCATTGAGCTAATGCTATTCCAAGATGATTATTTCAGGAAAGCTCAATGATTGGCATGGCATGGATGGTGAGAGTGGAAACCTCAAAATGCTAAGGACAAAGGATTGGCTCAAGCTAAAAAGCTCAAGACTCTTCATTTTATATTTTAGTGATCCAAGATCACATTAAGTCTTTAGGAAAAGCCAATACTATCAAGGAGGGATGAGGTGTTGCTTAATGAGCCTCTTGCTTCATGTGCTTAGTGATATGCTCCAAAACCCTCAGCTACTTTCCCATATCCACATTTGACCTAAAACTTAAGCCAAACTCGGCCCTACCGATTCTTTCAACCCGGCGCCACCGAGTTTCACTTGTCATAGCCATTGCCAAACCCTAGCAAATCGGTTCTACCGATAGGGATCTCGGTCTCACCGAGATGGGATTGCAAACTCTCTGTTTCCTTTTCGTAACTTTTCGGTCTCACCGAAAGAGCGGATCGGTCCCACCGAGATTGCAATGTAAATTCAGTGTTTCCTTTTTGTAACTTTTCAGTCTCACCGAAAGAGCAAATCGGTCCCACCGAGTTTGCCTGACCAACTCTCTGATTAGCTAATTACCAAAATCGGTCTCACCGAGTTTGTGTAATCGGTCTCACCGAGATTACGTAATGCCCTAACCCTAACAAAATCGGTCCTACCGAGTTGCATGTCGGTCCCACCGAAAATCTCTAACGGTCACTAGGTTTACTATTTCGGTCTGACCGAGTTTGTGATTCGGTCCCACCGAGATTGGTAAATTGTGTGTAACAGTTGGATTTTGTGTGGAGGCTATATATACCCCTCCACCTCCTCTTCATTCAATGAGAGAGCCATCAGAACCCATCTACACTTCCAACTCTTATGTTCTGAGAGAGAACCACCTACTCATGTGTTGAGGCCAAGATATTCCATTCCTACCATATGAATCTTGATCTCTAGCCTTCCCCAAGTTGATTTCCACTCAAATCTTCTTTCCACCATATCCAAATCCTGTGAGAGAGAGTTGAGTGTTGGGGAGACAATCATTTGAAGCACAAGAGCAAGGAGTTCATCATCAACACACCATTTGTTACTTCTTGGAGAGTGGTGTCTCCTAGATTGGCTAGGTGTCACTTGGGAGCCTCCGACAAGATTGTGGAGTTGAACCAAGGAGTTTGTAAGGGCAAGGAGATCGCCTACTTCGTGAAGATCTACCGCTAGTGAGGCAAGTCCTTCGTGGGCGATGGCCATGGTGGGATAGACAAGGTTGCTTCTTCGTGGACCCTTCGTGGGTGGAGCCCTCCGTGGACTCGCACAACCGTTACCCTTCGTGGGTTGAAGTCTCCATCAACGTGGATGTAGGATAGCACCACCTATCTGAACCACGGGAAAAACATCCGTGTCTCCAATTGCGTTTGAATTCCCCAAACCCTTCCCTTTACATTCTTGCAAGTTGCATGCTTTACTTTCCGCTGCCAATATACTCTTTGCATGCTTGCTTGAATTGTGTGATGATTGCTTGACTTGTCCTAAAATAGCTAAAATCTGCCAAGAACTAAAATTGGGAAAATGTTAAGTTTTTATTTGGGCAAGTAGTCTAATCACCCCCCCCCCTCTAGACATACTTTCGATCCTATAGGCTCCTATAAATAGAGCTAGCCACCACAGAGTAGAGACATCTAGACACCCCAAGAACATCGAGAGATCTGGTAGAACCCTAGCAGAGAGAGAGAGAGAGGCGATGAACTCACCCTAGCAGTTCATCGCACCAGCTCAAGAACACCTCTCGCGAGGCTGTTCTTCCCTTGTACTGTCCATCATCAGCCCTAGAGGCAATCCACCAAACCACACACTGGAGTAGGGTATTACACAACGGTGGCCCGAACCAGTATAAACCTCGTGTCTCTTGTGTTGTTCATCATTTTCATCTTAGTTCACACGAGAGGATCAGACGTAGATCGGTAGGGGAGAGATCTCCGCGCGCACCCCAGTGTTCGAACCTCAAGGGTCTGCCGGAACCCGAAACCCGACATTTGGCACGCCAGGTAGGGGTCCGCCGGAGTCCTCCTTCCTCCGCGCCGCGTTCCACCGCTTCTCCACCTAGATGTCAAGCAACCCGGCTGCCAATGCCAACCGCTGGGCGGCGTGGCCCGCCCACGCCGTGTCACCGTCTCAGGGCGACCTCAACCTTGCGCCTCAGGCAGCTCGCGCTCCGCAGGGTGCTGCGGGGCGCGGGCGATGCGGCCAGACGCCGCCTGCCCTCACGCCACGGCAGGTGCGGGCCGCAGCAAGGGCCTCGAACCACGCCGCTGCCATGGCGCCATACACCCAACGGGAGCAGGCGAACTCCAGGGCCGCGCTCATGGTGGCCTGAGAGCTACTACGGTGCCGCTTGCTGGAAGGCGGCCGCGACGTGTTGTTGGAGCGAGTGGCCGAGCTCCTGGAGCCGCCTTGGGAGTGCCCCCCTTCTGCATCCAGCTGCCATCCCAGATCCAGGATAGGTCGCACGACGGCATTATGCACGCCCACGCGATTTTAGGCGGGCCCCAGGGCCGGTCTAGCGCCAACACCTCCGCTGGCACCGGGCGGCAGATCGCGCCGGCCCTTCCCCAGGCCAACGAAGGGATGCGCGCCGCGGCCTTTGGCCTCGGTGGACCACCGCGTCATCACATACAAGGCGACGCCCCAAGCCAGACTGCGTGGCATGCGGGGCGCTACAGCGAGGTCCACGAGGTGGTCGCCCCGGAGGCCTACGTACCCCGCATGGTGGATCAAGGGCGCGAGATGGAAGAAGGTCACAACTTGTTCCTCGGGCCCGGCTGGGACGAGGAGGCGCCGGAAGCCGAGCTCTTTCAGGAACCCCAAGAGAGCATCGACAATCGCGCCGACAGTGGCAACTATCGGGTACCACTCATCCCTCAGGAGCAAGCTTACGCTAACCATGGGTCTAAGGAGGTATAGGTCGCCGCAGCGGATGGCTGCCCCAACGCTGCAGCCTCTTATCCCTCGGGAGGAGGGTGCAGGGGGCTGCAGGAAAGGGGCCGAGATCCGGGCTCCCCCTCGCGGCGGTCGGGTCAAGATGTTCTCCGGAGGTAGGCCCTCTGCCGGGGAGGTGCCCCATGGCCTGCCCCCGGCGGAGGACCCGTGGTCGTCGGGGGAACCGCTGGCGACCGCTCTACCCCATTGGCGTCGCCCTTGGTTTCCGGTCGCCGTCAATGGCGGCAGAGTGAGGCGCAAGGCGGGGCCCTCGTTTGGCGATATGAAGCAAGGCCAGTACCTGTGAAGAAGGCCCAGTGCCTGTGAAGCTCGCCGCCCCGTGACACTCTCACGTAATAATGAGTGGGGCTGTACATGCCCCGGAGTCTCAGGAGCGCCGGCCTCAGGCCCTGGGGCTCCCGCCCACGCCCAGTGGCAGCACTTAGCTCCGCGCTGGTGAGAAGACGTCGAAGACTAAACTAGGCGTTGGACGCGGCTTTTTTGTTTTTCTTCCGCCTTTTTGCTTTTTGCTTCTTCCTTGTCAGCAGGTTTCTTTGGTTTGGATTTAAGTTGGATTTGAGTTCGCAGCTTGCGTGCATTCGGGGAGGGGGTGTTTAGTCTTGTTCGAGCAATCTCTCGCATTCTGGTTTTGGATTTACGCCCCAAGCTAGCGTCAGCTGCCCCCCTCACGAGCCCCTCATGAGCCGGGACGGGCCAGGCACGCCTACAGCCAGGACCACTGTCTCCGCATCCTCTCCGGAGGTCCTCGTCACAGGATCAGCAGGTTAACCGAGGGACGCCGGAGGCGTAGCATCCCCCCGCAGGCCCGCTCAGGGCACGCCAGGGCCGGAAGGTAAACGAATCAACCGAACCATCACCGGGCTAGCGACTAAACTCACGCATAACGTTGTGCTCACCAGAGTACGGATTACAAATCTTTACATGAGGGGCCTCCCGTCCCAAAATTCTCTTATATTCTTCAGGGCCAAGCCCGAGTCTTCTTCATGCAGGATAAATTGCGGAGACATGCGGTCAGTCGGACATATCACTCACCATGTCTTCTGGGGCGCCCTCGGAAGCGTCACTAGCGTCGTCGACATTGTCACCACTGCCGCCAGCATCCCCATCAACACTAGGATCGTCCACAATGCCGCCTTCATTGGCGCCCACGACCATGCCGTCGTCATCAGATGCGAAGGCCCTGACGAGGGCGTCCACGCTGTCCTCCACCCACCGCGCCAGGTCACCTCGGACGACAATGGGCATGGGTGCGATGGCAGCGTCGAAGTCAAAGTGGGGTTCCCTGTCCTGCAGATAAATGAAGACACGGGAGAAGGCATGCCCGAGCAAGGCTCGGCTCCTCTCTTCGACAAGCCAGCGGGAGCTCTCGGACCGGTTCTCCAGAAGCATCTCCACATCAGTGAAAAATTGGAGGTTGCCGGCATAGTTGACCTCGTGCGACTCCCTAGCAGCAGCCTCACAGACATAGCCCAAAGCTGTGTTGGCCCTCTCTCGGAGCGTTTGAAGCATGGGGGCATGCACATGCTCCAGAACCCGCCGCCGACGGAGCTCGTCCTCACTTCGCTGCGCGACGGCCTCGGCGTCACCGACCCTCTGTTGAAGAAGCTGCTCGGCCCAGGAAGAGGACAGCTCCGCCTGCGTCGCGCCGAGGGCGGCTGCGGAGGAGTCCGCATGCCGCGTTGCTTCGGTCAGTTTGGCCCTGAGGGCTGCGGTCCTGCCCTCGGCCTCGGCCTTGATCAGCCCCAACCTCGTCCCGTGTTCGCGCTCGAGGGCCGAGCGAGCTTCCGCCAAGCGGCGATCAACTTCTTCCTGGGCTCGGGCTTCACGCGCGGCAACGTCATCCTCCGCCTGGGCCACCAGGCGCTCCCTCATCTCCAGCCGCTCAAGGTCAAGGTTGCGCTCGGCGGCCTCCAGCGTCAGCACCTCCTCGCGCTTCAGAAGCTCCACCCGGTCGACAGAGGCCGTCCCCATCGACTCAAGGGCCGTCTGGCACAATTCCACTTGCTGCTCCAGGGAGTTGCTCCAGGATTGGAGCTCCCGTGCGCGCTCCTCCACATCCTTGCACCGCCGGTCTGCCTCCCAAGCCTCCTCAACGGCCAGGGAGTAGGCCTCCTGCGAAGCTGCCAGCGACGCCTCAGCCTTCGAGTTGTCAAGATCACGTTGATGACGCGCGAGGGCTACGGCAACCTTTAGTTTGCACTTCTCCTCAACAAGGCGCAAACCTTCGGCTTCAAGGCGCGCATCCTCGTCAGCAAGCTCTGCCCCGATTCGGCTCACCGCATCCGCCGCCCCCTGGAGGAACTCTTCACGAAGGGCACGACACTCCCGAGCACGCCTGAGCACCTCTTCCACATCACCTTCTTCCGCTGGAGCATGCAGAGGGCCCCGGGGCTGTAAGTCCCCTCCAGGCGTGGGGCAGGGGGCTGCCGCCCCAGCCGTCGCCAGATGGACCGCCCTGAGAGTCCGGCCCGGCGTCTATCCACCCACGGAGGAGGAGCCAAGGATAGACCTCAGCCATTCGCCTTCTATGACCAGAGAAGGGGCACGGGGCAAGCCTGACGCGCCCCAAGGAGACTCGCGAAGAAAGGGCATCGGGCGAGCAAGCTCCAGGCGCCTTATGGAGCAGATCACTCCACTAACCGGTCCAGCAGCGAGGGCGCCACCTGAGCTCGGCGGACCCGGAGCCAGCAAAGGGGGCGAACCTGCTGGGGCTGGCTCCTGGGTCGACTCGACGGGCTCAGCAAGGCGGAACCTGAAGGGCCACGGTCAGCCACGAGGATAACAGAGCAAGTGAGCAGGGAGAGAAGAAGGCTTACTCGTCCATGGCAAAGTACTTCTTGCGCTTCAACAAGTGGTAAGGGCGGTCGCTGCCGCCTGAGGCCTCCTTCCTCTTGTGAAGGGCCTCGAAGTCTACACGAAACCGACCCAAGCGCCTGGGGCGGGGGTCGTCCTGGGGCGCAAAAGAAGCCTCAGGATTGTCGGCGCCGGAGGAGTCAACTTTGGGGGCACCGTCGGGCGTCGCCTCGCGAAGAACGGCTGGGGGCTCGGGAGCCCCGGCCTCAGGAGCCGAAGGCCAAAACCCTGCATCAACGGCCGCCCCAGGGCGGGACTCAGGAGATGCCGCCTTCAAGGCTTCACGCGGCGCCACCACCTTGACATCAGCCACCTCGGCCCCTGCCGGCTCTCTTCCCACTCTGCCGCCTAGGGAGAGACCGCTGTGGGCGGCGGGGGGAGCAACCACGACAACTGGGTTCTCGCGTGGCCCCGTGTGGCAGCCTGGCACAGCCCCCACTCATCGAAGCTGGCATCTGCTTCACGAAATCGGCCCTGCCGGAACAAAGGTACAGAAGGACGCCACCGCTCCGTAGGCTGCCTGGGGAAGGATCACCAGTCAAGACCCGAAGCACCGTCCGCAGCACTTCGGGCGCCAAATCCTCCTCCTGAAGCCGCATGCGGTCTCCACGCCCCGCAAAGTCCCACATCCGGCGAGAGTGGCGCTGGAGAGGAGCAATGCGACACAGAAGGAACTCCCTCACCACCTTGGGCGCTGTCACATTGTGCGCCCTCAAACTTACGAAGCGGCGCCAGACGAAAGCGAGTCGGGGGCTCGCGAGCGGTTCATGACCCCAGCCTGGGTTGGGAACATCAGGCAAGGTCGGGTGCGAGAGCAAGGGGCTAGGCACCCCGACGTCCATGTACAGCCACCGCTCTCTGAACCTAGCCTGAGAAGGCGGAAGGTCGAAGTCAATCCCTGAAGCAGCCGTCTCGGGCACGGCGAAGAAGCTTACACACCCCGAGCACTGAGTGGGATCGCTCAGGTGCAAAGAGAAGAAGTGTCGTAGCAGAGCAACAGAAGGAGGGATGCCTATCATCGCCTCGCACACGAAAGCAAAGAAGGCCAAGAGGGTAATGGACTCCGGCCCGAGGTGCATCATATGGATCTGATAATGGGAGAGCACAGCAATGAAGAAAGCAGAAAAGGGGGGAACCAGACCCACCCACAGGGCATCGACGAAGAATCGGACCTCCATGACGGTCCTAGCAAGAAAGGCGCGGGATGCGGGCCAAACTATGGTCCGGCCGCACTCGTTGAAGATGGAAGCGAGGGCGGAGTGGACCTTGTCCAAGGCTTCCGGGTTGAGTATGATTGACCGATCAACGGCAGGGGCCGCCGCTGGAGGTGCGCAGGACGAAGGCGCGGGCTTCTTCCCCCTTCCCTTCTTTGTCGGCGCCATGGCGTTGGGGAAGGGGAAGAGCTCGGGCCGGATTGGCGGCGGAGGTTGGAGCTCGGAGAAGAGGAAAGGAAGGAGGCGAGCGGGCAGCCAAAGGAGGAACAACTGTGTGCAACTACGGGTCCGCTTAGCCGGGCGCGCAGTAAGGCGTCGTGGGAAGTGCAGACGCCCACGCCTAATCAACCGCCACGCGGCGCCTAAGGCCGCAGGCTGTTAGGGCCTGCGGCGCTTCATGCTTGCCCCTTCGCTTCTCTGCTAAGCCAAGCCCACGCGCGCCTTGGGCCCGAGGGCTACTGTCGGCGTTCTGGGAACGGGGGTCCCCAGACTTGCCTGCCTGCGGCCTACGGCGTGGCTCAAGCGGGGGCCCAGCGTGGCCCATATTCATCAGCTCAAGCTCAAAGACCCTCGCGAGGGGCCAAGCCTCGCGGGGTGGACGACAGGAAGCTTCCTCAGAGGCAGCCTCATCAGGCAGGCTCGCGAGGAGGCGGAGAGATCAAGGCAGGGATACCTCGCAAGGAACCCGTGACGCAAGCCATGACGATCGAGACCAGGCGGGCGCCGACCTGCGCAGTGTCCTTGTTTCCCCTTTGGTGCAAAGGGGGCAAGCACAGGCCAAGGCATCAGGCAAAGGTTACCATTCCGGTGCAACGAGACCAAGACCAGCCGGACGGCAGGACGGAGGTCACCGTGGAGCCCAAGACGGCGTCATCACCAGTGCTTTTGGCAGCCGAAGACCACCTTTGGTCAGGATAACTTGTACTAGATGTTCCCCTTTGAAATGGCCAATTGTTGGCGCCCTTCCCGCTCATTATTTGGGGAGAGGCCCAGGGCCCCTATAAATAGAGCTAGCCACCACAGAGTAGAGACATCTAGACACCCCAAGAACATCGAGAGATCTGGTAGAACCCTAGCAAAGAGAGAGGCGATGAACTCACCCTAGCAGTTCATTGCACCAGCTCAAGAACACCTCTCGCAAGGCTGTTCTTCCCTTGTACTGTCCATCATCAGCCCTAGAGGCAATCCACCACACCACACACTGGAGTAGGGTATTACACCATAACGGTTGCCCGAACCAGTATAAACCACGTGTCTCTTGTGTTGTTCATCATTTTCATCTTAGTTCGCACGAGAGGATCAGACGTAGATCGGTAGGGGAGAGATCTCCGCGCGCACCCCAGTGTTCGAACCTCAAGGGTATGCCGGAACCCGAAACCCGACATAGCTTTACTGATCAAGATGAAACCATCAAACACCTCTTTCTAGATTGCCCACTGGCCAAACTATTATGGCGTTCAGTTCATATAGCCTTTAATACCACCCCTCCAAATAGTATTCACACATTATTTGGGACGTGGCTAAATGGAGTAGAGACAAATATTGCGAGACATATTCGGATAGGAGTATGTGCATTACTTTGGGCTATACATAACTATGGAAATGATATGGTTTTTAACAGACAAACTCGTATAAATTTGTTGCAGGTTATCTACAGGGGCACTGCTTGGATATGTACGTAGTCGTTACTCACCCATGTAGAAGCCAGGGAGCTTTTGGTTACTGGGTCTACCCAATGGGAGATGGTAGCTCGGGATATCTATAACCGGTTTGGATGGGGTCCAATAATAAGATAGGTGTTTAGTCATTCGTCCTATTTTCGCCGATTGTGACATCTTTTACTTGGTTTTACTTTTCAGCTTTAACGAGCTTGTTCTGAATCGTAGACTTTTGGATACTTTGTTTAATAAAGAGGTTGCATGCATTATTCTGATGCAGAGGCCGGGGGTAATCCTCGTTTTCTAAAAAAATAACCTTGAAACCAACAAATGGTCTTGAAGTAAAGCCTATGGACAAACCATTCAATTATAACTCAAAGTCCATAGAGATTGTCATCAATTACGAAAACCAAACAAGGGGCACCATGCTCTTTCAGAGACCAAAAAAGGCTGCAGGGAACTAATCACACCCTATATTGCTTGTGGCTTGTGTTGTCCGAAAGGGGCGATGTTGCTTGTGGCTAAAACTCTACTTGTCCAGCAAAAAGAAAATGCCCTCCAGTCCCTCCCTTTCGGTGCACTTACTTGGATTATCCGAAATCTCTGGTTTTGATGTCAAATGAACGAGAGAAGTGGTGAAACGTCCGGACCGGTACATAGATGCCATTCCTAGTACCCCCCCCCCCCCCCCCCTCTCTACTGGCGCGCCTTTGACGACAACACCACACACTACCTCCCAGCTCGTAGGGGCGGATTGAGCGCGCGCCTCGCCGCCTTCCCCTGACGGCATGGATTGGGGCGAGCTCGAGTTGTCCACCAACAACGAGGGGCGGCACAAGAATCCATCCATTGCTTGCATGGACTTGTTTTCAAAATGGAAAATGGGGAACGGTTTTGGATTCAAATTTCAAATTGACACAAGTCTCTCTCTCTCTCTCACACACACACACAGCCTGGTCAAAAAGGAGAGAAAAGACCAATGAGCGGGCACGCAAAGTCGCAGACAGGTCTACAGTCTCCAGGAGTCAATGAGCACGCAACCTCTACACCCCTGCACACTGCAGCTGCAGCGTACAGGCTACGCTCCAACGGACCGCACCAAGCTCGAGGCCGCCGCCGCCGCCATGCCCCTCCGGCGCCTCCTAGGCCTCTCCGGCCGCCTCCGCCGCCCCCTCTCCACCGTCGCCTCCTCGCACCCACCGTGCCACCGCACCCTCTCGACCGCCGCCTCCTCGGACCCACCGTGCCCCGCCCTCTCCACCGACGCCGCCTCCTCGAACCCACCGCGGCGCCGCACCCTCTCCACCGCCGCCTCCACGCTCCCGCCGTGGGTCATCATCGACAGCACGTCGCCCGTCGACGAATCGTCGTCGGCGCCGGGCGCGCGTCTCCGCCCCGTCGACCCTCCGCGCGTCTCCAGCATCTCCGTCCCGGCGCACGTCATCGACGCCAGGGAGCGCCCCGCCGCCGGCAGCAACGTCGTCCAGGTCCTCGGCGGCCGCGTTGACGCCGCCAGCGCCGACGGCCACCTCCTCCTCACCCACTACGACATCCTCGGGCCCGAGGGTGACCGCGAGTCCTGGAACCTGACCGCCGACATGGAGGCCGAGAGCTGCATCTGCAACCCCGTCACCGGCCAGCTGCTCCGCCTCCCGTACCTCAACGGGCCCAGGAAGAGGCCGGAGTACCGCCACATGGGCCTCCTCACCAAAGCCGGCGATGGGGACGCGCCTCACCGGTTCGCCGTCGCCGAAATCGTGCACCAGCGTGACCGCGTCGTCATCGACCGGTTCCTCCCGGAGACTGGCCGGTGGGAGCTGGTGCTCGGCCTGCCGTGCCACCCGCCGCTCAAGTGGGAGATGGAGATGAACCAGGAGACGGTGGCCTTCGGCGACCGCCTCTGGTGGGTCGACCTCACCCGCGGCGCCATCTCCGTCGACCCCTTCAGCCACCGCCCGGAGTTCCGCTTCGTCGGGCTGCCGGAGGGCAGCAGCCTCACCCTCACGGACTTCAGAGAAGCCCCCACAGCGACGTTCATGAAGGAGGTGGCCAAGTACCGGCGCATCGGCGTCAGCGACGGGAGGCTGCGCTACGTCGAGGCTTCTCTTCACGCCCCGTTCCTGCTCAGCTCCTTCGTGCTCGACGACGACGAGGGCAGGAGCTGAACGCTGGAGCGCCAGGTGGAGCTCGGGCGGGTGTTGGAGGATGGAGGCCACCCATGCCAACAGGGGAAGAGGCCGCCGCAGATCGCCGTCATCGACCCGCTCAACGTCGATACCATCTACATCACCGTCGGCGAGCAGAAGCACATCGTCGCCGTGGACATTTACCAAGGCAAGGTGATCGCGAGCTCTCCGCTTCAAAACGGATACCGTTCGCTTGTACCATGTGTGCTTCCACCCTCGCTTGGATCAAGCCGGATCCCTACCTACGGCAGGTAATCCATCACCTCCTTGTTCTGATCGATTGAGGCTTGTGCATTTCAGATACAGTAGAAAATTTCTGTGCGGGTGCCGATTTGTTGGTAGGATTGGTGCTATTGATCTGCTTACACCGTCTTACTGTAGATTGGCAGTTCTCTGTTCGGTAGTGGCGTTCACTCAAGCAAGTGCACATCATCTTTCTTTCTGTCATTTGTGCTTGCTCCTCTTCTTATTTTCGCAGATCGTTTTCGATTCTAGATTATCACAATGGCACATTCTCTTCTTTTAGGGTTAAATAATGTATGTTTTTTTTTTTGACTGAAGGAGCTCAAAGCTCCCAATTTCATTGCCTGAAATTGATAAACAGTTAAATAATGTATATGCGCCCATGAACTATGTTCATTCATAGAACGACATAGCTATGCATGTTATTTCAATCATGTATTTCAAAATGTACAGTGTTCTACAACTACATTATATATTCATGAATCCATCTCTCAATAATCTTGTTCAGGAAGGTACCTGAAAGGTTGTTGTTTTTACATATATAAGCACTCCTGTGCAATTATTTAGTTAACTGACCACCCAAGTTTTGTCGTCTGAATAAATTAAATCCCCTGGCGGGTCACAGGCTATGTGTTACCTGTGATGAACTCTTCATGTTCTGTTGTAGTATGTTCCAGTTCTGTTCCCTTCCCTGTCACAATTGTTATCAGCAATTCATACTGTACGTAAACCATGAGCTGTGATGTTTCAGTTCTGGATCTTTTCTTTAGTAAGGAAGGGCATCTGAAGCAAAACAATTAATCCCACTTTGACAAAAGATGCAAATCATGTTCCAAACGGAATTATTTTGATAGTGGTAGCAATTTGATGTTGCGGTATGGTGCATGGTCTCGACAAATGCTACTGGCATTATTTCTGAACTTTGTTACTAGTAAAGAAATAACCAGTCTAAGGCAGCACCCATGCTTCGTCTTTTCGTAATTATGTTGATATATCTGATTGCCCAAACCGAATGCAGAGTTGCAACTTAAAGTTAGGCTGATGTTTTCTCCCATTGTAGGAACCCTCTCCATGACTTCAAAAAGGTCACTGGGCCATCATCAACGCCATTTTAGGTAGAATTCTTCTGAGAAAGTACTCAAGGTATATCTTGTCAGAGTAGATTTTGATGTAGTTTTTCCCTGTTTTACCATATCATGAATATGATGTCGCTTTTCTGTTTAAGAAATGTAATAGTCTTCAAGAGCATGCTAAAATGAAAACAATCTATTACTCTTTGGATATTTACTCTTTGGTGTTGGTAGTGTTGAAGAGTGTTAGCAAAACCTCGGCCTTGGGTTGAACAGCAGGCGTGTAGTCAAAAGTGACTACACCTTATATGTGGCTACGCCACTAAATGGCATCACCATGATGATGGTCCTGCCCCCATCCGTAAACCGCATATTTTGCGGTACAGTAGAGGAAGGGAGTGCTACAGACGCCATTTGCATACGTGTCATACCTCTGGAAGACAATGCTGATGTATTTGCATCTGAAACACTTGAACTACCATCCTTAGCCTTCGGAAAGTAGTGGCTACTCTCGGGTGAACTACACCCGAGTTAGCAAAATATTGAAAAAATGTGATCAAACATTGTCCAAAAAATCTGAAATTTTGGGACATGAAACATTATCAGATGTTTGAGGTTCTTGCAAAATTTCACCTAAAAATAACATCTGAGGAGCTCTCACCAAAAATAACAAAATCACTGCTCAAACAGTGCACAAAACTTTCAGCAGCGATTTTGTATTTTTCGGTGAGAGCTCCTCAGATGTTATTTTCCGATGAAACTTGGCAAGAACCTCAAACATATGATAAAGTTTGACGTAGCAAAATTTCAGATTTTTTGGATTTCGTTTGATGAACTTTTTTCAACTTTTTTGCTAACTTGGGTGTAGTACACCTGAGAGTAGAAAATCCAGTCTACTTATTCTTCGCTCATCACGTTCATGGTTCCTGTGGTACTGCTGCTTGTCCCAAAAGGGGCAATAGTGCAATATAGAGAGGACAACGAATACATAAGAGGATTCAAACACAGACCCTGTACAAAGCTTTACATTGCTCTAGTACATCCATTAGAACGATAAAAGAAAAGGCATTTTCCATTTCTTGGCCCTGCAGCTGGTGTTTTTTAAGCCATTTGTTCCAAGAGGTCCATTTGCGGTGTATATATTGCTCGGGTAATTGATCGATTCACCGCTAGCTTTACATAAGCGTCTCTTGATTGATTCTATGTGTTCTCACTGAATGCACTGTGAGGATTAATAGTTTTTCACTGATTGCGGATATTTTCTTGCTGATACTTATGTAGGTATCTACCGTTTTTGCTAAGCCAGGAGCTGAAGACAGGAAGAAGAGGCAACACTGAGACGCGCATTCAGTTATCCAAGGGTGGAGTCTAAATTTAGTCATTATCTTGCCAATGCAACTTGGTTATTCTCATAACGTATTTACAACTTGGTGATGCAACTGGCTATATGTATATAAGCCATACTGTTCGCAATGAAAGGGTGGGAAAGAAAAGCATCAACTAAGTAATTTCCCTAGATTAGTTAACTGTAGTTTAGTGGTAGTGGTGCTATCCTCTTCAGTTATCCCTGGACACTTGACAGGTCAAGGCTGTAGAAAGAAGCTAAGCTAGAACATCAGTTAACAGCAACGCTTTTGGAACGCGTCGACGTTCTTGTTTTGATCTTTTGGAGCAAGCTCGCTTCTAGCTCTACTGCTGAAACCTGTATTTATAGCCCGCGTCATTTTTACTAACGGTAGGAATTCCTTCCGACTGTCTACATTTATAAGTTCTGTTCTAGCTTGTACAGTTACATAGAAGAAACTCTAGGGCTAAGCTACACTACTAGTACAATTACAAAAGAAATTGCGACAACATATGTGGCAGCGCAGGGAATATCAGAAAGAAAAAAAAAACCAAGCCTCAAACGAATTATAGATTAGGGAAACGTTTCAGGCCGGGACGCCGGCCGAACCTTCGGCCGGTTGCGAGCCACGCTGGCACCCCGTGACCGTCCAAGACGCGCCCCGCGCGAGACTCCTGTTTATTGTTGGGCCTCATGTGGACCACCCCTCCTCCCTTATCTTTCCCTTAACTGCTGCCTTCATCCCCTACCTCCACACACATCCTTTCCCATGGCCATATTTCTTCTTCCTTTTCCCCGCGCTGCTGCCTACCGGCGGCCGCTGCCGGCCGTGTGCTTTGCCGAGGCAGGGGGACTACCCGACTGCTGCCAGTCCTCCTCCTCCACACATCTTCTCCCCCAAAACATCTCTCCTTCTCTCTCAAATAAGCCATGGTTCAAGACGAGGCAAGGTCTGGGAAGGAGGCTGCAACCGGTGCCCGGGGAGGCTGCGACCGACCATGAGACGGCGAGCATGGTGACCTCAGGACGGCGAGGATGGGGCGACGCTCCTCCGAGAAAACAATCAACGTCGCTATTTTTGCTACATGCTTCAACCAGCGTCGGAATTTGCTACAAATGGCATCGCATACTGCCGCCACCGGTGTCATGATTTGCTGCAATGCACAATCGACCTCGCGTTTTTGCTACAATTGTTGTTGCGTTTTGCTACAACCCTTTTCATTTTTTGCTACATATGTTCAGGCTGAGCTGCGACCCGACGACGGCGGCGATGACTTTTTTGGTGCAACCGTAATAGATTTTTGGTACATCCAGTAACAGTTTTTGCTACATCCATTCTTTTTTCGCTGGCGGCGATACAATGGTGAGATACAACCGCCGATGACGATGACAAGTTTTTTCGCCAAAAAGCTGCAACGGGCATAGTCAAAAGCTGGAACCGGCCATCAGCGGAGCTGCATCTGGTGTGGTGGTGCCCCGGCAGCCATGTCGGGCACCTCTCGCGGAGCTCGACGCCCATGGCCATGGCGACAGCCCCTCGCAGAGCTTGACGGTGAAAAGATGGGTTAAGCGTATGCCTTAGCAGGGACGCGTTGCGTGTTATATATAGGCACAAGAGATTACAGGGTTTAGGTAGTTAGGTTGTTGTAGGATTGATCTCTAAGTCATAATCTATACAAAGGATAGAGATCAACCTAAACATATCCTAACTACTTGGCTACAACACGCACACGCCCACACATGTATACGGTTTATATGTACACCGTATACATCTATAATACATACTTTAACACGCCCCCTCAATCACAACTTTATCAAGTTGAGATTGTTCTTGAATTCTTCCAACTTGCGCCATGACAATGCTTTAGTAAAGCCATCTACAACCTGATCATTAGTAGGAATAAAACGAATGTCCAATAGCTTCTTGGCTACTCTTTCACGAACAAAATGATAGTCTACTTCAATGTGCTTTGTTCTTGCATGGAACACTGGATTTGCTGACAGATAAGTAGCACCAATATTGTCACACCATAATCGTGCAACAGAAGAATGATTTATACCTAGTTCACCAAGCAGACTTTGAACCCATATCAACTCAGCCGTGGCATTTGCTAGAACTTTGTATTCAGCCTCAGTGCTGGATCTAGACACAGTGGCTTGTTTTCGTGCGCTCCAAGATATGAGGTTTGGTCCAAAGAAAACAACAAAACCACCAATTGACCTTCTATCATCAGGACAACCTGCCCAATCTGCATCTGAAAAGGCACTTACCACATTTGAGCTTGACCTTGTGAATTTTAATCCAGTACTCATAGTACCTCTGAAATATCTCAAAATTCTCTTCACTGCAGTCCAATGCTGAAGAGTAGGGGCATGCAAGAACTGACACACCTTGTTGGCAGGAAAACATATGTCAGGCCTTGTAAGTGTCAAGTACTGTAAGGCACCTACCACACTTCTATAGTTTGTGGCTGCTTCGGCTCCCAAGGGCTCCCCTTCTTCCTTGGAAAGTTTCTCAGTGGTTGAGAGTGGCATGTTTGAAACTTTACAACTCATCATACCTGACCTTTTTAATATATCAGACACATATTTTTCCTGACTTAAGACTATCCCATCAGTTACCTTTTTTACTTCTATTCCCAAGAAGTAGTGCAAATCGCCAAGGTCTTTAAGTGCAAAGTCTCTCTTGAGATCTTCCAACTATGCACTGGCCGCATCTTGTGATGAGCTAGCCACAATAATATCATCAACATATACCAACATAAAGATGATTATTTTTCCCTTATTATAGAAGAAAAGTGATGTATCAGCCTTTGAAGGTCGAAAACCAAGCCTTTGAAGTTTATCACTTAACCTAGAATACCATGCTCTAGGTGCTTGTTTCAGACCATATAATGCCTTGTCAAGTTTGCACACATAATGATATTTGTCTTTTACCTCATACCCAGGTGGTTGTTTCATGTAGACTTCCTCCTCTAGAACGCCATGAAGAAATGCATTCTGCACATCCAATTGACGAAGACTCCAACCATTTGATACTGCAACAGAAAGAACAAGTCTGATAGTAGCTGCTTTAACAACAGGACTAAACGTGTCCTCATAGTCAATACCGTACCGCTGTTTAAAACCCTTTGCTACTAATCTAGCCTTGTATCTGTCTATTTCTCCACTGGACTTTCTTTTGACTATGTAAACCCATTTACAATCAATTATGTTTCTGCCTTTTGCTGGAGGAACCAAGTGCCAAGTTTTGTTTCTAATAAGAGCATTATATTCTTCGTCCATAGCATTTTTCCAGTTTTTATCCTCAAAAGCCTCAACCAAGTTTCCTGGCTCACCTATGACAGCTAGGCCACCAAAACGAGCATTACTGTACCTGACCGTGCCATCTGTCTGAACCTTGGGCTTCAAAACTCCATGCTGTGATCTGGTTCTCAGCGGCACAGAATCTGCAGCAGAGGGCCGCTGCACAGAAGATCCGGCGGGATCCGACGCAGCAGACGAACCAGCGAGATTTGGCGCTGCAGACGATCCAGCAGCACCTGATCCGAGGCTGATTTCCTCGGAGCCGGAGCCAGTTGCTCGTTGGGCCACTTGGCGAGGCCCACCAGACGACGCGGAGAGGCGCCTCTCCTAGCGCGTGAGTGTGGTTGGCCCACCTGCGCCGCTGGGCCTGCCTTGGCTTGTCGTGGTCTCACCTGCGGGGCCGCGGGGGGACGCGTGGTCGGTCGCTGGTGTCCCGCCTGACCCCGAGGTGGGTGCGCTGCCACTGCCTGGCGCGGCAGGCGAGGGCGGATCCGCACCGGGATCGCCGCTGTCAGCTCCTCGTGCTCTGCGCTTGTCCTTTGCTGCTGCATAAAATCATAGTGCACAACCAAATTTCCTTCAAAATTTATAGCAGAATTTTCATGAGAATTACCCAAGTGATCATTAGCTATATGTTCGTCCCCATGATCAAGAGGTAGGGAGGAGGAATTTTCAGAGAGGAGAAGGACTTCGGATCTGATAGGTGTACCGGCATTAGGGTTTAACTTGGCAAAGGGAAACACCGTTTCATCAAACACAACGTCCCGAGAAATATAAACACGTCCAGCAGTTATGTCTAGACACTTGAAACCTTTGTGAAGGTTACTGTAGCCAAGGAAAACGCATTGCTTGGAGCGGAATTCAAGCTTGCGAGCATTGAAAGGACGAAGGTTAGACCAACATGCGCACCCAAAAGTACGAAGAGCATGATAGTTTGGTGTTTCATGAAACAATTTTTCTAGTGGAGTTTCAAGATTGGTCACCTTACTTGGTGTGCGATTGATCAAGTACGTGGCAGCGAGGAATGCCTCATCCCAAAATTTGAGGGGCATAGACGCATGAGCTAGTAATGAGAGGCCAACCTCGACAATGTGACGATGCTTCCTTTCAGCGAAGCCGTTTTGCTGATGAGCATGCGGGCAGGAAACATGGTGTGTGATGCCGACTTGGCGAAAAAAGGAATTTAACCTCTCATTCTCACCACCCCAGTCGGTTTGCATGGTGATGATTTTGCGATCAAAGAGTCTTTCTACAAGTGCTTGAAATTCATGAAACACTTTAAAGACCTCTGACCTATGCTTAAGAAGAAATATCCACGTAAATTTAATGAAATCATCAATAAAGCTCACATAATAATTTTTTTTATTGATAGAATCACGGGCAGGTCCCCATACATCAGAATAAATAAGCTCTAAAGAAGCATTCGAAAAACTACTAGAATGCGGATAGGGAAGTTGGTGACTTTTGCCTTGTTGGCATGCATCACACACCCCCTCTTTATTCAACTCATGAACTGAAAAAGGAATTTTGTTCTTGCTAAGAACATGCTGAACGATTTTCAAAGACGGATGACCTAGTCGATCGTGCCACCTTGACGAAAAGATCTTGGTGGCACCAAAAGCATGCCTGCCCGGGCCTAAAGAAGCTGATGATAGGGGGTAGAGGCCGGCTCTACACCTGCCGTGGAGGAGGGTGCTCCTCGTTGCCTTGTCCTTAATGAAGAAGAAACGAGGGTGAGTTTAAAGAAACACATTATTGTCTTGAGATAGACGATGAGCAGAAACAAGATTTTTTGTGGCTTTAGGTGAGTAAAGGACATCTTTTAGATGAAGATTACGAGTGGGAGTACGAACATATGCTTGACCAATATGAGTAATTTTCATACCTGCTCCGTTGGGCATGTTCACTTGATCATGGCCGTTGTATCTCTCCCTCATGGTGAGCTTGTCGAGCTCTCCGGTGATGTGATCTGTGGCGCCTGTGTCAACGTACCAATTGGTGTTGACGCCGTAGGAGGAGTTGGACACGGCGCTCGCACTCTTCTCCTTGGTGAATGCGATGTCGAAGCGCCTGTATCACTCTATAGCCGTGTGGTTCGGCTTCTTGCAGATCTGGCAGAACACTTCAGGGAGCTCATCTCGTCCCCCGCCTCCTTGGCCACGCCCACCGTGGCCATTCCCGCGGCCGCCGTTGCCTCCATTGTCACGGCCACCACCGTGGCCACGGCCGCCTCCGTTCCTGCCGCGGCCTCCGCTGCGAGGGAAGCCACCGCGACCGCCACGGGAGGTAGCGTTCGCGGATGAGTGGGACGACGAGTTGCCACCCTCGAACATGGCGAGGTGGCTCTCGAAGCTGATGAGTTCCGCGTAGAGCTCGTTGGGCTTGATGGGGACGGTCCTGGCGCAGATGGAGGAGACGAATGACATGTAGTCAAAATCCAAGCCAGCAAGGATATACGACACCATATCATCGTCCGTGAGCGGCTTGCCGATGGCAGCCATCTCATCACTGAGGGCCTTCATGCGCCAAGGTACTCAGCGATGGTGGAGTTTCCCTTCTTGGTGGTGGAGAGGGCCATCCTTGTATTGACGATGGCCGCCTCCGTCTGGGAGATAAAGATCTCCGTGATTGCAGTCCATGCTGCTGACGCCGTGGTGCATGTTGCGATCTGAACCATCACAGGGGGTGAGATGGAATTGAAAAGAAAACTCAGAACCTGAGAGTCGCGAGCCCTGTCGATCTCATATGCCGGGTTCGGCACATCGGTGACCTTGTCGTCTTTGTCCGACAGCTTGGGCGTCGGTTCCTCCCTCTCTGGATCGAGGTAGGAGACCAGCTGAGCGCCACGGATTGTGGCCAGAGCCTGCGCACGCCAGATGTTGAAGTTGGAGTGATGGAGTTTCTCAGCGATGGGGATCAGCACAAATGGAGCGGCTGTGGTGGAGCTTGAGGAAGACATGGCGGCGCGAGGGTTTTTGGCGGCGCGGGAGATGTGCGTAGAGGAGAGGCTCTGATACCATGAAAAGATGGGTTAAGCGTATGCCTTAGCAAGGACGTGTTGCGTGTTATATATAGGCACAAGAGATTACAGGGTTTAGGTAGTTAGGTTGTTGTAGGATTGATCTCCAAGTCATAATCTATACAAAGGATAGAGATCAACCTAAACATATCCTAACTACCTGGCTACAACACGCACACGCCCACGCATGTATACGGTTTATATGTACACCGTATACATCTATAATACATACTTTAACAGACGGCCATGGCCATGGCAGCACCCCTCGTGGAGCTCAACGGCCATGGCCATGACAGCATCCCTCGCGGAGCTCGACTCCCATGGCCATGGCGTGCCCTAGCAGCCCGGCGGCATCCCTCGAGCGGAGCTCGACGAACATGGCCATCGTGTCCATCACCAGGCGGGGAATCATGCACCTCGCGGGTCACAGGGGGCGCGTGTCTAGCGTGAGGAAGAAGACGAGTTTGGGGGAGATTCGAACAGTTACGGGCGCGCAGATCCTACGGCTACCGAGCGACCGGCCGAACTTTCGGCCGGCGCACCAGCGCCTATCGTTGCCCTATAGATTATATACTACACGTACTTCCTCTTAATTAGCTCCCTCTATAAGCCACTTGATTTCTTCTTTCCACTTTGCTCGACAACTCTAAAATTAGGCTGGATGGCTTTAAGATGTATTCATTGCTGTGCTCCATATAGAGTTATAAACATGTGACAAGAATGATAATTTCAAGCGAAAAAAGTGTCTTTCAGAAAGAGATCAATGTGATTGATTTGTTCCTTGATAGAGCCTGCCAAAGGAGTCCATGCAGTACACTAGTAGACCCAACAAGCAGCTGCAGATTGACAGTGGAGGTTGAACTCTAGTTTCCAAAGTAACGCAAGTAAAATCGGATATGAATAACTAAATCCACTGTCGTATACGAATGAATATGTAGGAAGAACCAAAAAAACCTATTAAGACTATCTAAATATTGTTAAAGCACCAACTCCGGGGGGAAGAGCCACATGACATTCCATCCTAGGTAGCCAGGCTCGTAAAACCTCGTCGGTTTAGCATTCTGAGTTTTCATATTGAGCACCTCGCCTGACTCGAGAAAATAGATGTCATCCTCCTTGATATCTCCACAAGGTGCAGAAACAAACTTGGAGAAGTGTTGGCTGATGAATAGTGCTCGGTCGCCACCGAGCCCATTAGCCATGGGCACCCATTTGCGTGTCTTAACATCGGCCATGAAAACATCAACCTGGCGAATGGATGAGGAATAGTCTGGAAAGATATGGATGTGTGGCTTCACCATGAGCAGCTCCCCGTGTGACTGGACTAAGTGCCAGCAAGTGTATTCTTTATCGCGCATAAATCCATGATGTGAGATATTCCGATAATTGAAGTTATTTCGACCATCATCATCATTTGGCACTGTTGGCCCCTCATGAAAATCATTGACCACCACATTATCAGCCACGGCTATCATGCCCACCGCAGCCTCTTCTTCTTTTTCTTCTTCCTCCTCCTCCTCCTCCTCGCCTTCATCCCCATCATCTGCAGCGACATCAATATCTATCACTTCCTCATCTTGGTCATCGTGATCATCAACATCATCTTCGTCGTCCTCGTCGTCCTCATCGTCATCTTCGACGTCGTCCTCATCTTCATCGCCATCATTATCTTCATCGTTGCTACTATAATCATCATCCCGACCATCGTAATCAATTGGCCGTCGGATTACACGCCTTGCAATGGTGACCATGGGCCTTCCATCCTCATCCAACCCTAGGTCAAAAGGGATAAGGTCCTCCGCCTTGCTAATGCCATAGAGCTTCTTTCCATGGAAGGCAATGTCAATGATATAAACATATGGAACTGCTCGTGGTTCGGGCACCCACACACCCTTTCCTGGCAGGATCACGATGAGCGGATGGTTCTTGTTGGTGGTGACGACGGCCATGAAGTCATGGGCGGTGGATTGCATCCGGAACTTGCTGACGCGGTAAGCGGGGTGGAGGGCTGCGTCCAACTCGGTCAAAAAAACACGCTCTCCAGAGAATATATTGTGTAGAACATAGTTGTCGATGAGTTCGGGGGTCCGGTGGTAGACGCCGAAGAGTAGCCACTCGTCGGCGGAGCCGGAGAGATGTGAATTCTCGGGGATGAAGGTGGGGTGTCCCGAGGGACCGTTGGTGGGTGTGACGACTTCACCATCAGTGAAGACCATCCATGGTAGCTGGGCTGCCTGGGGTCCATGGCGTCGCACGGCGGAGTGCCATGAACGGCACACAGCGCGGGAGCGGGCGCGGTCGGCAGGGTTAGGGAGGCCGGCGACAACGAGGTCTAGGAGCTCCGGTGGGAGGTCCACCCACGACGACGCCATAGGAATCGATCGTTGATAGTAGAATTGTACCAAAAGTGGGGTACTTATTGTAGTTTTGCACCGTACGTAGAACGGGCAGGCCAGCAGAGACAGAGTCATGCACGTCGCCGGCGGCCAAGCGCCAATCTCTTGTAGTAGTATAGTTTGTATTGACGTCCATCTAATACATGATTTGTTCGGTCAAACTTTGCTAATTGTGATTCTCAAAAAAAAACTTTCCTAATTATGCATGTTGTCAGTTGTCACGTCCAGGATTAAATTATAACTTTTTTGAAATAAGATTAAATTAGAACATATTTTCCTTCATTGACCGGCTTTAAGTGGGTACTTATGTTTCCCTTAAAAAATATTTCCCTAGAAAAACTGGGTACTCATATTTCCTTCAAAAACAATATTTCCCTAAAAAAGAAACTGGGTCCTTATATAAAAAAACCTGGGTACTTATACTATCACGTGAGATATTGTATCAATCGTACATTTTCATAAGCATGAATGCATACAATTTTTTCCCGCCTAGACATACCATATTTTCAAAAGATTAGCAACGACAACTAATACATAGAGGACGTAGCCAGGCCCAGGCTACCAGGGCCACGGCCTGGGGCGTCGTGGCTTGTTTATTTGTTCACTGTAGCAACCAGAACACTATTTGACATTATTTACTACTGTAGTTAGGTTGTTAGCAGGGGGCATGCTCCTCTGTGGCTACGCCTGTGAATACATACACAATGCAAAGGGGCCTGCCATAATCAGATCATCAAACCGCGTCTCGACCAACACCGGTCATCTCACACACCAACACCGGTCATCTCACAGAGCAACAACTTCAACTTCAACTGAACTTTCCTTATCAATGCACTAACCACCCTTCAAAATAGAACATAAGAGCAACTCTAAAGGGCCGACCCATTTCGTCCACCTGCGTCCGTTTGGGTCGGCGCGGACAAAAGTGGTGGCCCAGCGCGCCGACCTAAACCCAAATCACGTCCGCGTCGCGTCCGCGCCGACACATTTGCGGCCCAAATTTGCGCCCCAAATGCATCGGCGCAGACGCCGAATAGACGCTTCGCGCGCCTTCTCGCTGTCCACGCGTCAGCGATGGCGCTCATCCTTTTTAAGCCAACCATGCAGCGGGACCGTCCTCATCCAAACTCATCGTCCCCATCTGCCCACCCTTACTCCCTCGTCACCGGCAAACCCTAGCCACCGTAGCCACAGCGACGATGGGCCTCTTCTCCGGCGCCAGCGGCAGTAAGGCCAATGGCAAGTCCCCCGCCACCCCTTTCCCCTCCGAGTTTCTCCTACCCCCGCCGGCGCCTCGCCGGCAGAGGCAGCGCGTCAGCGTGCCAGTGCACCAGGCGGAGTGGCACTGGTAGAACCGCCAGCCGCTGTCGTATCCCGACGTGACGCTGCCGCACGACTGGCATCTAGATCCAGATAGGATCACAATGCCGGCGGCACCGCGGTCGGCTCGTGCTCACGCGGAGGAGGTGCGGCGCCCGCAGGCGCTGCTGACGGCGGAGCAGCGCCGCGACTCCGCCTACGCAACGCCGGCGCAGGAGCAGGCCTACCTCGAGATGTGGCGCCAGCACCGGCTGGCAGAGGAGCGCCGACAAGGTGAGTACGAGGAGTTGCTCGAGCGCGAGGCGGAGGAGGAGGCGCGCCAGGCCGCGGCTGCACAGGCGGCCGCACAGCCCCCCACTCTAGCACTGCCTGCGCCGGCACAGCCCGACATGGCAGCGCTCTGGAACACGGCGTTCGCCTGGGCCGGGCCGGCGCTGACGCTCATCGACCTCACGGACCCCGAGGACGACGACGACGCCGCCTAGGGTAGCGCGCCTCCTCGTAGTTTAGGCTGTTTTTTATGCAAATGTGGACGCGTGGACTCTCGTCGGCCTTCGTGGCCGGCTTTAATGTTTAATTAATGCAGTTTCTCTTTTTTTAAATATGCATGCGTTCATTTTTTTTGGCGCCGTCTAAATGGGTCGCAGGCCAGCATTGGGTGCAGGTGCCGACCCAAATGCGGAAGCGGGCATCCGTATCCGTCTGGCCGACCCAAACGGACAAAAAGTGGATGAAATCGCCGTCCGTTTGGGTCGACCCGTTGGAGTTGCTCTAAAAGTCCTTTTGTACAAGTCTCCTTTCAAATAAAAGTCCTTCCCAAATAGACAATGTACCAATCGTGCATTCTTGTAAGGGCATCTCCAACGCGGATCCTCAAATCGCCCCTATATGTCATTTACAGGAGTCGTGATGAGTTTTGCCATCCAATGTTATCCCTCAAGCGCCACTGAATAGTCCGGCAAACTAGAAGCAAACTAAGGAGTTTGCTTTGGGGGAGTCCAGACATCCGTCTAGCCAACCAAAAGCCATCATGTCAGACATTCAAGCATCCTCTCTCTCTTCAACTGCGACATGCAATGCATAGATGGATATTTAGGGGACATGATTGGATAACCAGCTTCCACGTCAATATCCTTGAACTGTTCTGGACCAGACCGTGGACAAATAATGTACCCATTTTAGGGGTTATCATTCAAGATGCCCTAAGCATAAATGCATACAAATTTTTCTTCTGACCATGATTGCCTTGCTAATTATATTAGGCATCTCCAATGCAGATCTCATTCCGGCCTAAATTGTTAAGAGTCGTACCGTTCGTCAGGGATCCCTATATTACGTCTGACATGCTGGGATGTCCAGAATTCCCTGGGCTGATCCCAAATCGGGGGGCTCAATCACTACTAGGGAAAAGCCTACCAGCAGCGCGGGTTTTAGGACTATCAATAGCGCGGGCAGGAGCGCTACTGGTACGGCGCTACAACTAAAGGTTAGCAGTAGCGTTGGTTAACCCATGCTACTGCTACACCGACTTAGTAGTACCGCTTTCTCGACGCGGCGCTACTGGTAATTACTAGTAGCGCTTCTCCCAGCCCGCGCTACTACTATTATTCCGTATTTTATTTCTTTTTTATTTTATGTTGTATTCATACACCTCTATACAAGTTTTCATACAGCAGCAATTTAGAGATTGCTTTTACATCATAATGAGTTATTACATCATTGGGTGAAAGAACCGTGGACTACTTTCAAGTGGCATCCACTTGAAACTAATCTGCGGTTCTTTCACGCAATGATATAATAAATATCATCATCATCATCATATCATTAACAACTTATCATCATAATACATCATTGTCATATAACACCTCCTCATGATCATCGTTTTGATCGATAAGACATCACATAGCAAGTTGGTCACTAG
The DNA here is from genome assembly GCF_003073215.2 of Triticum urartu. Classification (NCBI taxonomy): domain Eukaryota; kingdom Viridiplantae; phylum Streptophyta; class Magnoliopsida; order Poales; family Poaceae; genus Triticum; species Triticum urartu. The sequence goes on along the minus strand of NC_053026.1, from coordinate 44,714,359 downwards.
TCATAATCACAACTACTCCTCATCATCAACTCTAACACATTGTACCACATAATAAACATATTGTACCTCATAGGACCTACTACATTCTCTTAGGACCTACTATATTCTCTAAGGTAAAATAGTAAAAAGCAAGATAGCCCCTGGCTCTCCATTATGGAGAATGCAGATTATCCTGTCTCCAATTCTTGCCTTTCGCTTAATGTTGCTTCCAAGAACCTCCTTACGAATGTCCAAATATTTTTTCCACTCTTTTATTAGCATGTGTTCACCGGTTTCAGAAATCCGATATGCACAGGTGAGATCCGTAGGATGACCTGACTGTATGTTCAGAACTTCAAGGCGACCATTGTAATACATCAGATGAGGCACACAATCCATCAGGATTTTCTGTTGAAAAACATAGTAATAACTTCGTAGTTAGCAATGATGTACTAGTTTTAGAAGTATGCAAAAGATGCACAGATATCGTAATAGTAAAAAATCTTACCAGGGTATCTTCATAGAAGTTATCGTGGTTCAACACGTGCACTAGTGGCACATATTCATCATAATTTGGAGGAGTTCGATAATAGGTATTGTAATTCTTAAAGAAAGTACAAAATGCGATCAGATGATTTTTCTCCTTATAAGTTAATTCGGAGCCATCGGTGTAGTGGGTTTTGTCTACCATCTTCGGCACATTCTTTGAAGAATGAAAATAAGCTGTCAATGGAAATAAGTTGTCAACTATTTTGAAATAAACAATATAAATTAGTTAATAACTATGTTTGAGAAACTCACATAGCGGTAGAATCGGAAGCGTATCAACAAGGACCCAAATGTCCATAATATTTTGCTTGATGTCAGGATCACCAAGATCCATGGTGACAATCATACCCTCATAAAAACCATACATTTTGCAAAGTGCTTCCCAATTTTGGCAACCAAAATGGGTTACGCTCTGAGAATTGTACAGACTTACTTCAAAATCCATACCATGATGGGTCCTTAGATGTATTTCCTTTGTTTCAAAATTTTCATGGTCTTCAAAACTCATCCTCTCCAAGACATAGCGTCTTGCATGGCATGGGATAAGCTACTCGAATTGTAAAAGATGAAAATTAGACGTTGAAATAGTTGAAGTCGTGCTTAATTACGAAAAAAAACACTTGTCGTCGTTGCGTACCGTTTCAACATTGAAGGTCTCCTCGAGCTTAATGTTGAAGCGCCGATCATCGTCCACCAGCTGCACTCTCCCGGGAGACTTTCGTCATTCGAGTACGACATTTCCTACGTTCATAATTCAAAGATTAAACTTGTACAATTAAATATATGTACTAAAAACCCTAAATTAGATCATTATTTTTTGAGAAAATCCAGGTCACTCGATATTTCCTACATATTCTAGCACAAGTCATGCCAGAATTCACGGGAAAATCCGGCATGATCTTTGCTAAAAAAGGACATATTGAGCGCCTGAAATTTGTCGGAACGGAAATTAATCAACACTCCGGCAAAACATAAGCCACTCGGAGGTCTAACCTGAACATGACCGGCCACTTGGGCAACCACATATCCTATTTGAGCAACACAGGATATACATGTTTTTATCTACATCATATATATCTTATAGGACTCATATTAACATGGAGATTTGGCTGGTCTCACCTCGAGGTCGGAGGGGGTCGGTGACGGGGACGACGGCGGGGATGATGGAGGGGCTCCTTGATTTCTGCAAAAACAAAAACCCTATAAGTTATCACTAATACATCCCGAATAATTTCTTAAATAAAAAAATAACAACAAATATGACATGTTCAATTAGTTCTATTAATTCAACTAGTTCTTACTAAATATAAACTTACTATAAATAGAAAAAAAAACTAGTTCTTTCTAAAAATAAAGTAGTTCAACTAGTTTATTAATTTCCTTACTAATTATTTTAAACACTTACTAAATAAACTAGTTCTATTAAGCACTTACTATAAATAAACTAGTTCTATTAAACACTTGCTAAAAATTCTACTACCCTAGTTCTACCCTAAATTTTCTTACTTCTATTTTATTCAAAACACCTAAAATAGTCAAAAAAATTATTCTATTAAAAAACCTACATTCTACAATGTCTACATTCTAAAATCTACATTTAAATTACCTACAATTTGCAAGAACAGAGACAAGGGAGGGAGGGAGGAGAGACGAGGGGGAGGGGCAGCCGGAGGAGGGGGGAGGGGCCGGCCGGAGGAGGAGGGAGGGGCGGTGGGAGGAGGGCTGTCGGCGGAGGAGGGAGGAGGGAGGAGGGGGCGGCCGGAGGCGGAGGGAGGAGGGCGCGATGGGAGGAGGAGGGATGAGGGTGTGGGAGGAGGAGGGAGGGAGGGAGTACCTCGGTGGAGGACAGACGATGGCGGCGGCGGCGGCGAACAACGGGTATCGGCGCAGGCGAGAGTGACTGAGAGGGAGAGTGAGTGAGAGAGGGTCGGCCGCGTGGGGAGGATAAGTTAGGGTTAGTAGTAGCGCGTGATGTCTACTACACAACCTTCTTCTTGTAGACGTTGTTGGGCCTCCAAGTGCAGAGGTTTGTAGGACAGTAGCAAATTTTCCTCAAGTGGATGACCTAAGGTTTATCAATCCGTAGGAGGTGTAGGATGAAGATGGTCTCTCTCAAGCAACCCTGCAACCAAATAACAAAGAGTCTCTTGTGTCCCCAACACACTCAATACAATGGTAAATTGTATAAGGTGCACTAGTTCGGCAAAGAGATGGTGATACAAGTGCATATGGATAGTAGATAATGGTTTTTGTAATCTGAAAATATAAAAACAGCAAGGTAACTAATGATAAAAGTGAGCGTAAACGGTATTGCAATGCGTTGAAACAAGGCCTAGGGTTCATACTTTCGCTAGTGCAAGTTCCTCAACAATAATAACATAATTGGATCACATAACTATCCCTCAACATGCAACAAAGAGTCACTCCAAAGTCACTAATAGCGGAGAACAAACGAAGAGATTATGGTAGGGTACGAAACCACCTCAAAGTTATTCTTTCCAATCATTCCGTTGGGCTATTCCTATAAGTGTCACAAACAGCCCTAGAGTTCGTACTAGAATAACACCTTAAGACACAGATCAACCAAAACCCTAATGTCACCTAGATACTCCAATGTCACCTCAAGTATCCGTGGGTATGATTATACGATATGCATCACACAATCTCAGATTCATCTATTCAACCAACACATAGAACCTCAAAGAGTGCCCCAAAGTTTCTACCGGAGAATCACGATGAAAACGTGTGCCAACCCCTATGCATAGGTTCATGGGCGGAACCCGCAAGTTGATCACCAAAACATACATCAAGTGAATCACGTGATATCCCATTGTCACCACAGATACGCACGGCAAGACATACATCAAGTGTTCTCAAATCTTTAAAGACTCAATCCGATAAGATAACTTCAAAGGGGAAACTCAATTCATTACAAGAGAGTAGAGAGGGGAAGAAACATCATAGGATCCAAATATAATAGCAAAGCTCGCGATACATCAAGATCGTATCACCTCAAGAACACGAGAAAGAGAGAGAGAGAGAGAGAGAGAGAGAGATCAAACACACAGCTACTGGTACATACCCTCAGCCCCGAGGGAGAACTAGTCCCTCCTCGTCATGGAGAGCACCGGGATGATGAAGATGGCCACCGGAGAGGGATTGCCCCCTCCGGCAGGGTGCCGGAACGGGTCTAGATTGGCTTTCGGTGGCTACGGAGGCTTCTGGCGGCGGAACTCCCGATCTATTGTGCTCTCCGATCGTTTTAGGGTATATGGAGATATATAGGCGAAAGAAATACGTCAGGGGGGCCATAAGGGGCCCACGAGGGTGGAGGGCGCGCCCTAGGGGGGTGGGCGCGCCCCCTACCTCGTGGCTCCCTCGTTTCTTTCCTGACGTGCACTCCAAGTCCATCAGGTTGCTTTCCTTCCAAAAATAAGTTCCGTGAAGTTTCAGGTCAATTGGACTCCATTTGATTTTCCGTTTCTGCGATACTCTAAAACAAGGTAAAAACAGAAACTGGCACTGGGCTCTAAGTTAATAGGTTAGTCCAAAAAATCATATAAAATAGCATATAAATGCATATAAAACATCCAAGGTTGATAATATAATAGCATGGAACAATAAAAAATTATAGATACGTTGGAGACGTATCAGCATCCCCAAGCTTAATTCCTGCTCATCCTCGAGTAGGTAAATGATAAAAACAGAATTTTTGATGTGGAATGCTACCTAACATATTCATCATGTATTTCTCTTTATTGTAGCAAGAATATTCAGATCCATAAGATTCAAGACAAAAGTTTAATATTGACATAAAAATAATAATACTTCAAGCATACTAACTAAGCAATCATGTCTTCTCAAAATAACATGGCCAAAGAAAGCTATCCCTACAAAATCATATAGTCTGGCTATGCTCCATCTTCACCACACAAAATATTTAAATCATGCAAAACCCCGATGACAAGCCAAGCAATTGTTTCATACTTTTGATGTTCTCAAACCTGTTCTCAAACCTTTTCAATCTTCACGCAATACATGAGCGTGAGCCATGGACATAGCACTATAGGTGGAATAGAATGGTGGTTGTGGAGAAGACAAAAAGGAGAAGATAGCCTCACATCAACTAGGCGTATCAATGGGCTATGGAGATGCCCATCAATAGATATCAATGTGAGTGAGTAGGGATTGCCATGCAACGGATGCACTAGAGCTATAAATATATGAAAGCTCAACAAAAGAAACTAGTGGGTGTGCATCCAACTTGCTTGCTCATGAAGACCTAGGGCATTTTGAGGAAGCCCATCATTGGAATATACAAGCCAAGTTCTATAATGAAAGACTCCCACTAGTATATGAAAGTGACAACATAGGAGACTCTCTATCATGAAGATTATTGTGCCACTTTGAAGCACAAGTGTGGTAAAAGGATAGTAGCATTGTCCCTTCTCTCTTTTTCTCTCATTTTTTTATTTGGGCCTTTCTCTTTTTTTATGGCCTCTTTTTTCTCTTTTTTTTTTTGGACTTCTTTGGCCTCTTTTATTTATTTATTTATTTATTTTCGTCCGGAGTCTCATCCCGATTTATGGGGGAATCATAGTCTCCATCATCCTTTCCTCACTGGGACAATGCTCTAATAATGATGATCATCACACTTTTATTTACTTACAACTCAAGAATTACAACTCAATACTTAGAACAACAATATGACTCTATGTGAATGCCTCTGGCAGTGTACCGGGATATGCAATGACTCATCAGTGACATGTATGAAAAAATTATGAACGGTGGCTTTGCCACAAATACGATGTCAACTACATGATCATGCAAAGCAATATGACAATGATGGAGCGTGTCATAATAAACGGAACGGTGGAGAGTTGCATGACAATATATCTCGGAATGGCTATGAAAATGCCATAATAGGTAGGTATGGTGGCTATTTTGAGGAAGGTAAATGGTGGGTTTATGGTACCCGCGAAAGGTGCGCGGTATTAGAGAGGCTAGCAATGGTGGAAGGGTGAGAGTGCGTATAATCCATGGACTCAACATTAGTCATAAAGAACTCACATACTTATTGCAAAAATCTATTAGTTATTGAAACAAAGTACTACGCGCATGCTTCTAGGGGGATAGATTGGTAGGAAAAGACCATCGCTCGTCCCCGACCGCCACTCATAAGGAGGACAATCAATAAATAAATCATGCTCCAACTTCATCACATAACGGTTCACCATACGTGCATGCTACGGGAATCACAAACTTCAGCACAAGTATTTCTCAAATTCACAACTACTCACTAGCATGACTGTAATATCACCATCTCCATATCTCAAAACAATTATCAAGTATCAAACTTCTCATAGTATTCAATGCATTCTATATGAAAGTTTTTATTATATCCCTTTTGGATGCCTATCATATTAGGACTAGTTTCATAACCAAAGCAAATTACCATGCTGTTCTAAAGACTCTCAAAATGATATAAGTGAAGATCAATGAGTAGTTGAATAATCATGCAACTATATGAAGACTCTCTAACATTTAAGGATTTTAGATCTTGATACTTTATTCAAACAGCAAGCAAAACAAAATAAAATGACATCTAAGAATAGCAAACATCATGTGAAGAAGCAAAAATTTATGATCAACCGATACTAACTGATAGTTGTTGAAGAAGAAAGGTGGGATGCCAACCGGGGCATCCTCAAGCTTAGACGCTTGAGACTTCTTGAAATATTATCTTGGGATGCCTTGGGCATCCCCAATCTTGAGCTTTTGTGTCTCCTTAATTCCTCTCATATCACGGTCTCCCTAAATCTCAAATGCTTCATCCACACAAAACTCAACAAGGACTCGTGAGATAAGTTAGTATAAACCATTCCAAAAACCTTATCATACTCTACTGTAGAAAATCATTAAAATTATTATACAACATTGCATACTGAATGCCTCTGCATATTTAATAGTCATATCCTCAAATAAAATCATTCAAGAAGCAAACATATGCAAACAATACAAACATAACAGCAATCTGCCTAAATAGGACAGTCTGTAAAGAATGCAGCAACATCCATACTTCCCTAACTCCAAAACTTCTTAAAGAAAATTCCCACTATATTAAATTTATCAGATCTTAATATGCAAAAGGTTTCAACATTTTATCACATTCTGACTTTTCTAGGGAATTATTGCAACAGCGGTGAACTTTCTGTTTTCAAACAGCAACATGTGGACTTCTAAAATAGGCATAGTAAAGGCTACCAATGCCACTTTTATTGAAATAAAAGATGCAAAACATTATTCTAAATAACATCAAGCAAATCTTAACAAAATAAATTGACGCTCCAAGAAAAACACATATCATGTGGTGAATAAAAATATAGTTTCAAGTAAAGTTACCGATGAACGAAGACGAAAGAGGGGGTGCCTTCCGGGGCATCCCCAAGCTTAGACTCTTGGCTATCCTTGAATATTACCTTGGGGTGCCTTGGTCATCTCCAAGCTTAGCCTCTTGCCACTCCTTATTCCATAGTCCATCGAATCCTTACCCAAAACTTGAAAACTTCGCAACACAAAACTTAACAGAAAACTCGTAAGCTCCGTTAGTATAAGAAAATAAATCACCACTTCAAGGTACTGTAATGAACTCATTATTTATTTATATTGATGTTAAACCTACTGTATTCCAACTTCTCTATGGTTTATAGACTCTTTTACTAGCCATAGATTCATTAAAATAAGCAAACAACACACGAAAAACAGAATCTGTCAAAAACAGAATAGTCTGTAGTAATCTGGATCAAACGTATACTTTTGGAACTCATAAAATTCTCAAATAAGTTTCTGGACGTGAGTAATTTATCTATTAATCATATGCAAAAAGAATTAACTCAATAGCACTCTCCAATAAAAACTGGCAGCAATTCTCGTGAGAGCTAAAGTTTCTGTTTTTTACAGCAAGATCAACAAGACTTTCCCCAAGTCTTCCCAACGTTTCTACTTGGCACAAACACTAATTAAAAGCATAAAACCACATCTAAACAGAGGCTAGATGAATTATTTATTACTAAATGGGAACAAAAATCAAGGAACAAAAATAAAATTGGGTTGCCTCCCAACAAGCGCTATCGTTTAACGCCCCTAGCTAGGCATGATGATTTCAACGATGCTCACATAAAAGATAAGAATTGTAACATAAAGAGAGCATCATGAAGAATATGACTAGCACATTTAAGTCTAACCCACTTCTTATGCATAGAGATTTTGTGAGCAAACAACTTGTGGGAACAAGAATCAACTTGCATAGAAAGGTAAAACAAGCATAACTTCAAAATTTTAAGCACATAGACAGGAAACTTGATATTATTGCAATTCCTACAAGCATATGTTCCTCCCTCATAATAATTTTCAGTAGCATCATGAATGAATTCAACAATATAACCAGCACCTAAAGCATTATTTTCATGATCTACAAGCATAGAAATTTTATTACTCTCCACACAAGCAAAATTCTTCTCATGAATAATAGTGGGAGCAAACTCAACAAAATAACTATCATGTGATTGAAAATTAAGATCAAGATGACAAGTTTCATGGTTATCATTATTCTATAAAGCATACGTGTCATCATAATAATCATCATAGATAGGAGGCATGCTTTCATCATAATAAATTCGCTCATCAAAACTTGGGGGACAAAAAATATCATCTTCATCAAACATAGCTTCCCCAAGCTTGTGGCTTTGCATATCATTAGCATCATGGATATTCAAGGAATTCATACTAACAACATTGCAATCATGCTCATCATTCAAATATTTAGTGCCAAACATTCTAATGCATTCTTCTTTTAGCACTTGAGCACAATTATCGGAATCCTTATTTTCATGATAGATATTAAAAAGATGAAGCATATGAGGTACCCTTAGTTCCATTTTTTTGGTAATTTTCCTTTATAAACTAAACTAGTGATAAAACAAGAAACTAAAAGACTAGATTGCAAGATCTAAAGATATACCTTCAAGCACTCACCTCCCCGGCAACGGCGCCAGAAAAGAGCTTGATGTCTGCTACACAACCTTCTTCTTGTAGACGTTCTTGGGTCTCCAAGTGCAGAGGTTTGTAGGACAGTAGCAAATTTTCCTCAAGTGGATGACCTAAGGTTTATCAATCCGTAGGAGGCGTAGGATGAAGATGGTCTCTCTCAAGCAACCCTGCAACCAAATAACAAAGAGTCTCTTGTGTCCCCAACACACCCAATCAACACACCCAATACAATGTTAAATTGTATAGGTGCACTAGTTCGGCGAAGAGATGGTGATACAAGTGCTATATGGATAGTAGATAAAGGTATTTGTAATCTGAAAATATAAAAACAGCAAGGTAACTAATGATAAAAGTGAGCGTAAACGGTATTGCAATGCGTTGAAACAAGGCCTAGGGTTCATACTTTCACTAGTGCAAGTTCCCTCAACGATAATAACATAATTGGATCATATAACTACCCCTCAAAATGCAATAAAGAGTCACTCCAAAGTCACTAATAGCGGAGAACAAACGAAGAGATTATGGTAGGGTACGAAACCACCTCAAAGTTATTCTTTCCAATCAATCCGTTGGGCTATTCCTATAAGTGTCACAAACAGCCCTAGAGTTCGTACTAGAATAACACCTTAAGACACAAATCAACCAAAACCCTAATGTCACCTAGATACTCCAATGTCACCTCAAGTATCCGTGGGTATGATTATACGATATGCATCACAACAATCTCAGATTCAGTCTATTCAACAACACATAGACCTTAAAGAGTGCCCCAAAGTTTCTACCGGAGAATCACGACGAAAACGTGTGCCAACCCCTATGCATAGGTTCATGGGTGGAACCCGCAAGTATCACCAAAACATACATCAAGTGAATCACCTGGTATCCCATTGTCACCACAGATACGCACGGCAAGACATACATCAAATGTTCTCAAATCTTTAAAGACTCAATCCGATAAGATAACTTCAAAGGGGAAACTCAATCCATTACAAGAGAGTAGAGGGGGGAGAAACATCATAGGATCCAAATAATAGCAAAGCTCGCGATACATCAAGATCGTATCACCTCAAGAACACGAGAGAGAGAGAAAGAGAGAGAGATCAAACACATAGCTACTGGTACATACCCTCAGCCCCGAGGGAGAACTACTCCCTCCTTGTCATGGAGAGCACCGGGATGATGAAGATGGCCACCGGAGAAGGATTCCCCCTCCGGCGGGGTGCCGGAATGGGTCTAGATTGGCTTTCAGTGGCTACGGAGGCTTCTGGCGGTGGAACTCCCAATTTATTGTGCTCCCGGATGTTTTTAGGGTATATGGAGATATATATGCGGAAGAAGTGCGTCTGGGGAGCCACGAGGGGCCCATGAGGGTGGAGGGCGCGCCCTAGGGGGGTGGGCGCGCCCACCTACCTCGTGGCTCCCTTGTTTCTTTCCTTACGTGGACTCCAAGTCTTCTGGGCTCCTTCTGATCCAAAAATAAGTTCCGTGAAGTTTCGGGTCAATTGGACTCCGTTTGATTTTCCTTTTCTGCGATACTCTAAAACAAGGTAAAAAAACAGAAACTGGCACTGGGCTCTAAGTTAATAGCTTAGTCCCAAAAATCATATAAAATAGCATATAAATGCATATAAAACATCCAAGGTTGATAATATAATAGCATGGAACAATAAAAAAATTATAGATACGTTGGAGACGTATCAGCATTATAGATACGTTGGAGACGTATCAGCGCGTGCGCGAGAAAAGCGCTACGGCTAAGGAGAATAGCAGTAGCGCTGGGCGAGGATACGCGCTACTGCTAAGTTGGGCTAGCCATGTGTGCCCAGTTCAAACATAGCAGCAGCGCTTTTTGCTAGTACGCGCTACTGCTAAAGTTATAGCAGTATCGCGGTTTATTTACGGGCGCTGCTACTAAGTTGCAGTAGCGCATGATTTTGTCCAGCGCTATTGCTAAAATGGTGTGTATAAGGTTTTCCCTAGTAGTGAATAGGGGATTCCAGAATCCGAATGTCCGCCACGTCGAAATCTGATAGACCGGACCTACCCAATCCCGCCCCCTCCATTTATAGGGTTGTTAAGCAACTGAATTATGATTGCAAATTCAAGTTAGCTGGAGGGGAATTGTTGCTTGATATGAGTGCTTTAGATCAATGGTGACATAAAGCTAATGAAAATGCTAATATATTTAAAGAAAAGGTTAAAACTTGGGATGACAAGAGAAAAAAAAATGTGAATTCAAAATAGGAGATGAAGTCCTTCTGTACAAGTCTCTTTAAGACATTTTGCAGCTAAATTTCTATCGAAATGGGAAGGCCCATATATCATCGAGGAAGTTTACTGGCCAGGAGCAATCTCCAGCGCGGACCCTCAAATCTCCCATATATGTCCTTTGCAGGAGTCGTGACGGGTTATGCCATCCAATGTTATCCCTCAAGCGTCACGGAATAGTCCAGACGTTCAAATTCCGGCAAACTAGGGGGTTTGCTTTGAGGGAGTCCAGACATCCGTCTAGCCAACCAAAATCCATCATGTCGGACATCCAGGCATCCTCTCTCTCCCTTCAACCGCGACATGCACATGCATAGATGGATATTTAGGACACATGATTGGATGACCAGCTCCCACATCAATGTCCTTGAACTGTTCCGGACCAAACCGGGGACAAACATTGTACCCATTTTAAGGGCCAACGTTGGAGATGCCCTAAGCACAAATGTCTATGTTGCTTCCGTGTACAACTTTGAAGGACTCTACTTGACCTTGTCTCGCCTTCTTTGACATGGACTCCTTTTTAAGAGAAAAAGAGAAGGGCTTTAGGAACATTTTAACTACGTATTAGGATGATGCAAGTCATCCAATGTAGTGCCCCATCAATCCATAATCTCGCAGACTAGATGCAAATGCCGGAGTTCGGACGTTCCGCCACGTACGCGCCTGTTTGCCATGTCCTACCTACTCTCTTTGCTCGAAAAACCCTCTCCAAATGAACTGTTTGCCGTGCATTCATGTTGGCCAGGCCGATACAGAGCAGACGCGACTCCGTGACATTGATGCTGGTCAAAACAACGTGATTGGACGAGTGGGCAGCGCCACTTCAATGCCAACAGGTGACCAAGAATCCCACTTCAGCTGGTGTGCCACATTGAAGCCAATTGTCCGCTCGTTCGACTGGCCGTGACTACTTAATTAAGCATGGCTCTGGCATCATCCACGCTACACCTCACATCGTATCCTCTTCATTCCTTTTCATTTATGCTCATCATCGTCGACGATGATGAAGTTCTAGGTCTTCGCGCCGACAAGTGGTGTCTCCGGATCCGGGGCCGTCGTACTCCACGGCGCCCGGATCCTCCGGGAAGGAGGAGATCATCTTATGCTCCGGCGAAGAGGAGGAGCGAAGCCACATCAGCCGTGCCTCCTCGTGGAGGTCGCCGCAACGGACGAGATTATCGGGCGCACCTGGAGCTCCTTCTCGAGTGGCCACTCAAGGACCACGGTCTGTCGTCGCCCTCGCCGCCCCTCCGTCACATGAAGGCGGAGTCGAGTCAGCGTCATCGCCTCTCTGGGCGTCAAGGCGGAGCCCTACCCCGTGTAACCTGTCCAAATCAGTCATCATGTGAAGCAGGAGCCGCGCGCCGGCGCCGCACCGCCATTATGCCCGAATTGACGAGTCGGCGTTGCCGTCTTGCCGCATCTGGCGCCACAAGGCCGTGATGGAGGAGATGCCCCCGGCGATTGCGAAGGCGTGTGGCTGCCTGCAGTGGCGGAGCTACAAACTAAGAGCAGGGTGGGCCAATCTGAAGAATACCACCCAAAAAATTCAGAAATAGCCCAGTTAAGCTCATACTTTGCATTGTTTTCGTTCTAAGCTGGGCGGGCCATGGCACTGTTTTGCCCCTACATAGCTCCGCCACTGGCCGCCTGGTCGCGGCTGCAGCTCCTCGTCGTGAAGCATCATGACGGCAAAGGAGAGGGTGGTCAAAAAGGTAGATGGAGGGAGCAGCACAACGAACCACACCGGGCGTTTGCTCTAGAAATTTGATCTAGAATATTTTCTCATTATCATAGTGCATCTTAAGAAAGGACTTTGCTCCTACTCAAAGCAATAGTTGTAATTGTATTTCCGAGCTTAGGTTTATTTGCACCCGGTCAAAAAAATCATATTTTTTTTTAAAAAATCCCTCCCCCTCCCTTCCTCCCTCTCCCGATGGCCGAGTGGTTCCCCGGCGATGAGGCCGCGGCCAACGGCTTCGGCCGCCGATCGCTCCGCGAACATGAGTCTTGACTCCTGTTCCAGGCGAACATCTCGGTGCCGCCGAACATGCGCGCCGGGCCAACGGGGTGGAGACTCAGCAACGGGGGAGTGCCCATTCCCCCGTTGCCCGACGCCGTGGCGAAACCGGGCTACTTCGCCGACGAGGTCGACATCGTGCGCGCCTCCCTCACCGACGCCCAGCTCGCCCTCCCCGAGTACGCCGCCGACAACATAGCGGCGTGGACGGCTTACTTCCAGCGCCGGCAGCAGCAGAGGCTGGCGTCCACCAACGGCGCGCCGGTGGTGGCCGGACCGAAGAACAGCGACGGACGCCGCCTGTGGTGGGGTGTCCCCGGGCGGACCCTCGAGGGCGTTCTGACGTACCTCGAGGGCGGCAACGACCCGCCGTTGGCATACCCCCGGCGAGGGCGGCTGCCACGGCCATGGCTCACCGCCGACTCGACGGGCAATGGTTGCCCAGGAGGTTCGGCGCCTCCTCTTCTCCCTCCTCCTCCCGCTCTTCCTCACACTCGTCCGGCGCTCCGGCGCTGCTCGGCGTCAAGGCCGAGCCCGCGGCGGAGATGTCGCTCGGCCGGCGCACTCGCAGCGTCGGCATCATCATCAATGAGGACGGCCGGCGCGCCCCCTCGTCGGCTCCTCCGCGCTTCGTCAAGCCCAAGACGGAGCCGGGCCTGGCGCCGGTGAAGACAGAGCCGGGCCTGGTGCCGGTGAAGACAGAGCCGGGCCTCCCCACGGTGAAGACGGAGCACGGCGCTGACGTCGAGGTCGATGATGTTGCGGCCCTAGAATGGGCGCGCGCGGACTCCCTGAAGATGGCGAGGGAGCGCCAATGCGCCGCCCTGCGCGATTCGCGCAGCGCCGCCGGGGCCGCGACGAGGGAGGAATCGTCGTCATCGACGGCAGCGACGACGCCGCCGCGCCGCCGCCGCCAGCCCGCATAGGCGACGCCGGTCAGGGGTCCACCAGGGACGGCCGCGTCAAGGAGGAGAAGCCGAACGACGACGGCGGCGGCGGCGACTACTCCGCTTTTAGCCAGTTCTTTTTTAATTATATATGTAATAAAAACCCGCTTTTTAAATGTAATATATGCCCAACTTTGCCGAACTTTGAACTTTGCTATATATTTAATTTTTTTTTAAACGCGCCTGGGGACGGCCCTGGGACCGACGGCTGGGGACCAACTCGGCCCCAGGGCGAGTTTTTGCGCCGGCTCACCTCAGGGGGCGATTTTAGGCGCCCCCTGGGGGGCCAACGGCTGGAGATGCTCTAAAATGCAGTAGCATGCCAACAAACAATTACACTGCTCATTCCCAATACTGCACTATCTTCTAACCCTAACTAAAGTACTTTTTTCCTAACCAAAACTATCATCTTCTAACCCTAATTTTAAAATCTCAACTAAAACTGTAACTGGTACTGAAATTTCTTACCTCACTCCACCAAACGCGGACGCCCACCTGTGGCCGCCATCTGGATCCGCGTGGATGCACTTCGCCACTGCCCTAGCCGCGCGGACTTCCGGATCCACCTGAGCCTCGGACAGTGATGGTCGCGGCGACCGCTGCGCTGGGAAGCTCGAGCTGCCTAGCCATGCCTGAACCTCTGAATGTCCACCGCCCTCCTCACCGGTGACGCCTTGGCTCAAAAGCTCGCCGCCGACGGCATTTCGCTGTGGCGCCGCCATCGCCCACCTAGGTCACTGCGGGCGGAGAGTGAGAGGGAGTGCGACCGACCGGCTGCTTTGGTTCCGACCGGATCGCACGGGCTAACGGCCGTCAACGACCGCGCCGTGAGCGCGCGTGGCCACGTGCCCTGACATGTGGGTCCAGGCGGTCAGAAAAACGGTTAAATCGCTAGTCACGGGCGTTTTGGGTTTTTTAAAACAACGGACCGCGTGACTGATAGGTTTTTGAGAAAATTTAAAAAGTGATAGTTTTTTGAAACCCTAGCCTGTAAACTAGTAGTTTTATGCTATTTACTCGACTTGAGGGCATCTCTGAACATGAAGGCGTCATAGCTCTTCTTAGTTCCTTTAACAGCAATGTTTATCTCATTCGCAAACACCCGGTCAGCAAAAGTAGAGGGAGGCCCAGACCTTAGAGAAGATTCAGAAGCTATGATCTCTTCCATCCACGCGAGCTCTTTCGTGAGCCTCAGAACAGCGGATTCTGCTGTTTCAGTGACAAAGTTGGCATCGTCCATGCCGTCACCGGCATCGGCAAGGGCAAACCTAGGGACTGTTCGGCAACCCGCCGGCTCCTCAAAATACGAGGAGCTGCAGAGTCGAAGGACTACAGCTCTATCTTTTTAACTACAGCTCCGCCAGCTCCCGGAGCGGAGCGGCGGAGTGGAGGGGATCCGAACGGGGCGCTAGTTGCGTCGGACGAGTATTCAGCAGTGGCCTCCTTGAGAGTTAGAAAGTTCCCTGTGGACTTGGACATCTTCTCAGAGTTAAGCATGAGATGCCCATTGCAACGAAATCCGCGAGGCCAGTGGTGCTCCGGAAGAAGTGCCGTGTGTTGTAGATGCTGAATGTCAGATGGTTCTGGATAAGATCCTTACCAGATACCCGGATATCCAAGGGATACCAGTATTCGAATTCTTGCTTCATTTTGCACAGGAGGGCAGAAGGGATGTCACTCTTGGGTGCCGGGCCATCACAAGAACACATAGCCCCATACTTCATCAGTCATCTGTTCTGGCATGATGGATGAAATTTCCTTCCATACATGTTGCCGTTTTGCAGATAATGCGCAACTGTGTAGTAAGCCATGTATAGGGTTGAATCAGAAAGAGACTCCACAAGGAACTGCTCATCCCAAGGGATGCGAGTACCTAGGCCAAAAGAACGTGAACATGCCCATTGGTTGAGCCAGCCCAACGTGTGCTCGAAACCATTTCGAGTTTCTGCTGAGAAAGTATTCATATTGTCCAAACACCGGACCGCCAGTGGAGTGTTATACTCACACGTGAATTTTCCTTCTGATCACGCCTGCCCTCACCCTTCCAAGCCGCCCCCCGCGTGGGCGAGGCCCCAGATCCCATCGGCCGGACCTCCCCCACTCCTCCTCCTCCCTCACCGCCGCCCAAGGGCGCGGCCAGGCGAAGCCTTGCCGTCGCCGGCGGCGGCGGGGACTCGGGCCCTCTCGCTCGGGTGGGGCTGGCGCGGGACAGCGCCCCCAGGCCGGAGCGTGGCGGGCGGGCCGGACGCCACGATGGGTGGTGGCGGCGCATCGGCGACCTCGCTTCCCCGTGGCAGGAGGTCTCGCGATCTGGTGCGTCGCGGCCGCCAGGGACGACGGCGGTGTGACCGGATCGGTTCGCGGGGCGCGGCCAGATCTATGTCCATGCGTGGGCCTTGATCACTGGTCTGCCGTCGGCACGGTGGTGGGTGCGACTCGTCGGCAGCTGGGCAGATCCGCGGGATTCTATCCTTGTCTGGTCCTTGACAGCGCGGGCAACTCCGGGGGAAACTCTAGATCCCCTTGGGATCGAACGATGGCGGCGCTTTTGCGTCATAGTCCCTCTTTAGGGCATTGTTTTGGAGTTTGCTCCGGTTGAAGGGACCAGCGACGTCGGCGGCGCATGTCTGGTGGAGCAACTACCGATGAAAATCGCGCCGACTACGGTCATGGCGGACGATGGCGGCGTGTTAGATGTCGTTCCCTTGTTGAGGCATCGTCGTTGCAGTCTGCGTCATCAGGCTCGGGATGCTCCGGGGGAAACCCTAGATCTGGGTCTTCCGGATCGGACGATGATGGCGTTTTATCGCTTTTCCTCCTGGGGCCATCGTTTTGGAGTAAGTGCTGGCTGAGGGGATGGTGGAGCGGTGCTTCATCTCACACATTGATGGCGACGGATATCGGCGGCATGGCGTTGTGGAGGCTCGGCGTCCGATGCACGGAGATGGACTCGCGCAGGAGGAGGTTGCTGTCCGGCGTTATGGTGACGTCGATGGCAGAGTGGCCAGACAAGGTAGAAGCCTCAATATGATCTAAAGACGGACCTGTGAAAGATGGCGGCGACGACACACGAGTGCGTCTGACCGGATTGTGCCCCAGACCCGGTATGTGGCTCGGCTGGAACTTCCGAATAAGTTTCAGCTTCCGGCTTTTGATGTTAGGCTTAGGTGAGTGGTTCGGGTAGTGGCCCAACTAGCACCCCTTCATCATTTTGAATAGGAATAGTGGTATATGTTGTCAAGATGGTGGATTCAGGCACATTGTTGTAATACTTTATAAAGTCCTCGAGAATAATCAATAAAATGGCCGTATGCATCTTCCAGATGCAAAGACCGGGGATCATCCTCCTTTTTAAAAAAAAAAACACCGGACCGCCTTCTGCTTCCACTCATCTTCACCGTAAGTGATGTACCACTGATCTGTGAGCGCAACCACACACTCGTCGCCGGACCTTGACATAACGTTCTTCTCGGGCTCACTATACAACACTGCCATGGCTTCTTCCTGTTAAACACAATATTATGAGGCTGTTGGGCCGAATAACTTATATATCATGTTGGAGTAGTTAGGTGTTGTATCTCCTTCTATCTCCTGTTTATATTTCCTGTAATATCTCTTGTTGGTTAGATAAGACTCTGCCAACTCTTGTAATCCAAATCATCAATCAATATATACCGATGCGGCTTCCCTGTTGGGAGTAGGAACGCTTACCTAAACTTTACATGGTATACAGAGCAACCTCTTCCGCCACATCTAGTTCGATCTGCGTGCGCCAAGAACCCTAGCCACCTTCCTCCTACCTGCGCCAAAACCCTAGCCCACTTTCCTTCCATCAGCCATGTCTTCTTCTTCCTCCGCCATCAACTCTAGCCTCAACTACAACACCTCCGAGCCACTTACCCAAACCAATTACATCCTATGGCGCGCACAGGTAAGATCACAGATCATGGGTGCCGGCCTCTTCGGCTACCTAGATCAAACCATTGAAGAACCACCAAAAACCCTTATCACAAAAAACGCCAAAGGGAAGGATCAGGTTGTTTTGAACCCTGCCTACTCCCAATGGATCATCCAAGACCAACAAATCGTTGCTTATCTCCTCATAAACCTATCCAAAGAAGTTCTTGTCCAGGTTGCTTCGCTTGAGAAATCACATGCGATATGGACCGCGCTTGGGAACATGTTCTCGGCCATGTCTCTCTCACGCGCCAACAACATACGGGTCGCCCTCACCAACGCCCAGAAGGGCTCCCAGACGGCGGCTGCATATTTTGGTCACATGCGCGCCCTCTCCGACGAGCTTGCAGCGGCGGGCAAGTCGATCGGAGAGGATGAACTGCTCTCCTTCATCATCGCCGGGTTGGACATGGAGTACCAGCCCATCATCTCGGCGCTCGACACAAGAACAGAACCGGTCTCCGTCGACATCCTCTTCTCCATGGTGGCAAATTTCGATCAGCGAGTCGAGATGTTCCATGGTACAAACGCCGGATCCTTCAAATCATCGGCGAATACTGCATCTCGTGGTCGCCAGGGAAACACCAAAACCTACCAAAACCAGCGGAGTGGTGGAGGTGGTGGTGGATCCCGAGGTGGTGGCGGCCAGTACGGAGGCGGCGGCGGACAGTACGGTGGTGGCGGTGGCTACCACAACGGCGGCAACAACCAGGGCAGTGGCGGCGGCTACCACCCAAATAACAGTGGTGGCGGCTATCCTGGTGGGGGCGGCGGCTACTACCAGGGCAACCCTCCCGGTGGAAACAACAGCCCCCCCCCCCCGGCAACAACAACTGGGGGCGCAATTTCTAGGGCTACGAGGGGTACGAAGGGAAGTGCCAAATCTATAAAAAAAAACAAACCACATAGCTAAAGATTGTGATTGGCGCTACGCTGATGACAATTCTCAAAAGAAAAAGGTCGCAACCGCTGTTGATATGTCATATGGTGTAGATACAAATTGGTATATGGATACATGTGCCACCAACCATATCACTGGAGAACTGGACAAGCTGACGATGCATGAAAAGTACCATGGCAATGATCAAATCTACACAGCTGCAAATGGTCCAGGTATGGAAATTAGTCACATTGGAAAATCAATCATTGAAACCCCACACACAAATCTTGAACTCAATGACATCTTGCGTGTTCCTAATGATGCTAAGAATCTTCTATCTGTCCATCGCATTGCTCTTGATAATAATGTTTTTCTAGAGTTTCACCCTTTCTTCTTTTTGATCAAGGATAAGGTCACGAAGAGGGTTCTTCATAGGGGTATCTGTGTGCAAGGGCTCTACTCATTGCTTCCCAAGTATTGCAAATTCAATAAACAAGTCTATGGTGCCATCAAGCTTTCTGCTGAGAGGTGGCATAGTCGATTAGGTCATCCATCCTTTGCTACTGTTCATCAAATTCTTAGTAGGAATAAACTCCCAGTTGTTGGTGAGAGAAATTTAGAAACTGTTTGTGATCATGCCAAAAAGCAAAAAGTCATCAACTACCATATCTTGTCTATACTAGTGTGTCTACAAAACCCTTGCAAGTTATTTTCTCTGATATTTGGGGCCCATCACCCACTTCTGTTGGTAGACATTCTTATTATGTGAGCTTTATTGATGATTTTAGCAAATATACTTGGATATATCTTCTTAAAAACGTTCAGATGTGTTTCAAGTTTTTCACAATTTTCAAGCCCTCGTTGAACGCAAGTTTGATTGCAAAATCCTTGCCATGCAATCAGACTGGGGTGGTGAGTATGAAAAATTGAATTCTTTCTTTCAACAAATAGGCATATCTCACCATGTGTCATGCCCTCACGCACACCAACAAAATGGCTCTGCTGAACGCAAGCATAGGCATATTGTTGAAGTAGGATTAGCCCTTCTGGCTAATGCCTCTATGCCCCTCAAATTTTGGGATGAAACTTTTCTTACCGCCGTTCACCTCATTAATATTTGGCCAAGTCGAACTATTTCCAATGAAACACCCATTGAACGCCTTTTGCATGTCACACCAGATTATCAAACTCTTAGGGTTTTTGGTTGTGCCTGTTGGCCCAATCTTCGTCCCTACAATTCTCGCAAACTTAGCTTTCGCTCCAAACAGTGTGTCTTTCTAGGTTATAGTGCTCAACACAAAGGTGTAAAATGTCTTGATGTATCCACTGGACGTGTGTACATCTCTCGTGATGTTGTGTCTGACGAAACCCAGTTTCCCTTTGAAAAACTCCATCCCAATGCCGGTGCTCTTCTCAAGAAGGAAATGCTTCTTCTCCCTTCTCATCTTCTTGGCAATGATTGTGTGGGTGTTAATAATGATGATTCCATATTGACTAATTCCTCTCTGGTTCCATATGAGCTTTCTGCTGCAGGATTAAACAGTGCAGCAAATGGCATGGAGAATGGTACAAATTTTTCTGAAAATTTTGTGCAGCATGCCCCTGATTTGGATGCAGCAGATCCGGCCGAATCTCCCTCGGGATCGGTGCAGTAGACTGCTCCCAAATCCGCCCCGGGATCGCTGCGCCAGTCTGGGCCCATATCTGCTTCGGGATCGACGGCCTGTACCGCGGCGGACACGTGTGCAACACGCCACCCACCGCCAGGGGACAACCCGACCGGCCGGGACCCACTCTTCGGGCGCTACGCGCCATCCCCGTGCGTCTACGCCAGGCGACAGCCTGCCCTTGCGTCAGGCGGGACCGACGCTCCACCCGAGCTTGCATCGCTGGGTCCCCCTGGATCTTCTGTGGCACGTTCTCCTTCAACACCCTCTGGTTCTGCCACAGATGATCTGACCGCGACAGCTGCCTCGGGATCGCCTCGGTCAACTACAGATCTGGCCAGTTCGCCTGTCCAGGAGGATTCTGCTGCCCCTGGATCTTCTGTGCCGCTGCAGCCACCTCATACACGACTTCGAACAGGCACAATTCCTTCTGTTAATTACAAAACTAAATATGGCTTGGTTGTATCTGATACATCTACAGGAGAACCTCACACTGTTCATGAAGCACTTGCTGATCCAAAATGGAAACATGCCATGGATGAGGAGTTTTGTGCCCTTCAGAAAAATCATACATGGCACCTTGTTCCTTCCTCTCCGGGTACAAACCTTATTGATTGCAAGTGGGTCTTTCGCATCAAACGGACATCAGATGGTACCATTGATCGTTACAAAGCACGTCTTGTTACCAAAGGATTCAAACAGAGGTATGGACTTGACTATGAGGATACTTTCAGTCCCGTTGTTAAAGCAGCAACTATTCGCCTGGTTCTTTCTATTGCTGTTTCTCGTGGCTGGTGCCTTCGTCAACTAGATGTACAGAACGCGTTTCTTCATGGTGTTCTGGAAGAGGAAGTATATATGAAACAACCTCCTGGGTTTGAAGATCCAAACAGGCCATTCCATGTCTGCAGACTTGATAAGTCACTTTATGGACTGAAACAGGCTCCACGAGCATGGTACTCTCGCTTGAGCTCCAAATTGCAAAGTCTTGGTTTTGTTCCTTCCAAGTCTGATACTTCTCTGTTTATTTATCATCGTTCCAACACAACTATTTTTGTGCTTATTTATGCTGATGATATCATTGTCACTAGTTCCTCCAATGAGGCAGTTACAGCTCTCTTGCAAGATTTATAGTCAGATTTTGCTCTAAAAGATCTTGGTGACTTGCATTTTTTCCTTGGTATTGAAGTCAAGTGAAACCAGGAAGGTGGTCTTCATCTCTCTCAAGAGAAATATGCCACTGATCTTTTGAGCAAGGCAGGACTGCAGGGCTGTAAACCATCACCAATTCCACTCTCCAGTTCAGAAAGGTTGTCTCTCACAGAGGGTGTGCCTTTGGATCAAGAGGATGGTACTAAATACAGGAGTCTGGTAGGAGCACTTCAGTACTTGACACTCACGAGGCCTGATATTTCATGTGCTGTAAATAAAGTGTGTCAGTATCTTACTTCTGCTCATTGGAATGCTGCTAAACGCATACTGAGATTGTGAAGAACACACTAAGCATTGGACTAACGTTCACCAAGTCAACCTCTACACTTGTTAGTGCCTTTTCTGATTCTGATTGGGCATGTTGCTTAGACGACAGAAGGTCTACGTGTGGTTTTGCAGTTTTCTTTGGACCCAACTTAATCTCTTGGTGTGCAAAGAAACAAGCCACTGTGTCAAGATCAAGTACAGAGGCAGAATACAAAGCACTAGCCAATGCTACTGCAGAAATTATATGGGTTAAGTCTTTGCTTAAATAACTTGGAATATTTCACACGCAAACTCCATGTCTCTCGTGTGACAATATTGGTGCTACTTATCTCTCTGCCAACCCTGTTTTTCATGAGAGAACGAAACATATTGAGATTGATTATCATTTTCTTAGAGAGAGAGTTGCTAGCAAAGAATTGCAAATGCGGTTCATACCTTCAAAGGATCAAGTGGCTGATGGGTTTACTAAGGCATTATCAACAGAACTGTTTGAAGAGTTTAAGCGTAATCTAAACTTGAGAAGTTCAAATTAAGGAAGGATGTTAAACACAATATTATGAGGCTGTTGGGCCGAATAACTTATGTATCATGTTGGAGTAGTTAGGTGTTGTATCTCCTTCTATCTCTTGTTTATATCTCCTGTAATATCTCTTGTTGGTTAGATAAGACTCTGCCAACTCTTGTAACCCAAGTCATCAATCAATATATACCGATGTGGCTCCCCTGTTGGGAGTAGGAACGCTTACCTAAACTTTACACTTCCAACAGTTTATTCCTTATCAGTGGCTTTGCTTCTTGTACCTTTCTTCCATTGAACTCCCCCACAATCATTGTCCCATCAGTAAATCCTTTCAGGTACGTCATTCTTTTTGCTTCCGCAAGCTTCTCCTTGTCATTCTGGCTCTTAATCTTGAGACTGAAGCACACCTTCTCAGCTGACTTATCTCCAAATTCAGGAATGTTGATTACAGGGATAACTTTGAGGGGAAGGACCCACTCATCCTTGACTCCATACTTCGCTCTCAAAGCAGGCTTGGTGACCAAATCTTGTAGGGCCATGAAATCATCCGGCGAATCACTCGGAACACTAGTCACGATGCCGGTGCCTTTATCTGTTAAGATGGTGAGCATGGGCAGCGCATATATGTTTTCACTCAAAGCGAGAGGAGATCTTAACCGCAGACCAATCAGATCACTGCCAGACAGCTCGGCTAAGCAGGTTGGCTTTTCTGGGACCCTGGATAGATGTTGATATGCAAGATTAAGAGCAGCCCTTGCTGTCATGATGAAGACATCAATGTCATTAACCTCGAACGCCCCGTAGTTTCCACCTGGCAATACCCAACAGTTTGTCTGGTCATACATAGTCTCGGGTCTCAACGTCGCTGCTGCCAAATAGACTTTCCTCCCTTCTAAGGCCTTCAGCTTGGGAGGAAAAGGCGAGAGCACCTCCATTTTGATCAACACATACTCCTGCGGCTGCACACCTTCACCTGTTGCTCGATCATGGTCAGCGCAAGGTTGGCCATCCAACGGAGAATAGATTGTGTACCTCATATCTTTAACAATCCTGTGCAGTTTCTTCAACTTCCTCATTTGCCATCGGACAAAAGAATCATAGAACGGGTTGATGTCAGACTGTCAGTGGTTACAAAAGAACGCCTCCAATCACAACCCAGGCCAAAATCCTTGAGATGTTCCTTGGCCAACTGAGGGAAGTAAGTCATCCAATGATAAGGATCCTGAAATCTGGCAATTTCTTGATCTGACAGCGCATAGTTCTCCATAATCTCCCACTGAAACTTCTGCACACCAGACTTTGCGGCAGCCTTACCTTTCTTGCTCTTAAACTTACCCGGAACGACGGCAACCTGATCAGCCTCTGACACTTCAGCACTTGACTTCTCGTCTGCCACAGGAAATACCGGAGGATTCCCATACTGTGCAATCTCTCGGGCAAGCTTGTCCGCCGAGGCCTTTATTGGCATCCCAGTACAATGGAAAGCTAAGGGTAAAAGGACATTGGACCCACGAAGCCTGTGGTATGCAGCACCGAACTCAAGCTTGCACAGTGAGAAGGTGTGGCCCAAATGCAGTAAACCATTCATGTATGGGTATGGAAACGTGCCAAAGAATTTTTCGCCGGGCGCCGGAGGTTTGTCCCCAGGCTCGGCCTCAAAAACCCTGTGCTCCTCCCAGCACTCCTGAACAGCATTTTGGATATCGATCAAAAGCTTTGCCCGCGCCTTGCTCTTGCCTTTTTCACGAGTCGATGACATTTTCCTGAACAGTGAAGACAAGGAGAAAACAGAGTTAAGCATCCAGAATTTAAAATGCTGCCACAGAGCTAGCATCATGTGGAAATTTAAATGGCTTAGAGACCAGCAGGCCATTTAACCATTACAAATTTCAGAGACAACTTGCTGAATATGACATGCTGTAAAAAGGCCTGGAGTTATATATTTTCACCAAAATAGAAGATCTAATGGTTTTCTCCATAGTTGTGAATCCTTAACAGACATCGATAAAAACTAGTTAACACCTTTCGGAGCTATCGACTTTTTTAGTGCATAAGTTGTTGTGCAATCATTAAAACGAGCACAATCATCTCCTTCTCTTCTCCTTGTGTGAAGTACTGTACCCTATCTCTGAGGTGACTTTACTAATTTACTTGATGCAGAAACAAGTTGCATCGGCAACTTAGATGATGGCTTAGAGACCAGCAGGCCATTTAACGATTACAAACTTCAAAGACAACCCGCTGAATATGAGGCGTAATCTATCATACGTGTGGACCGTTTTAGACAGTGACACGATGTGAAAAAGTCTGGAGTTCTATTTTTTCACCAAAATAAAAGATCTCAGAATAGTTAATTTTGCATCGGCAAAACATGGTGATGCCACAGACATATTGTTGAAAACATTACATTACAATACATGGGCCTCCTGATGATAAATCAAATCTCTTAACAAGGACAAGTAGCGGCACTGAGTGCAGAACCTAATAAGTTGGGAAGCCAACGTGAACAACAATTGATGGGCAAGTTGACGCCACATGCGTATTTGCAGACAGATATTTATTAGTTGAATTTAAAGTTGAAGCTCCTGGTTTGAGATTATAGCATTGACCCGAATGGTTTGATATCATAAAACAACTTTACTGCACCGTACCTCTGAGATGACTTTACTGATGCAGAAACAAACCACTTTTAACTCTATTCACTATGTGGTTCGAGCAACACAACATAATTTTTTTTTAACAGATGATGAAGATACCTGTATGCATATAGAAGTGAACTAACCACCTTAGACACGCAAATCGTTCAGTGGACAGTATGTTATTTTGACTCTGGTGGGCGATGGAATCAACTCTGTCACTGGTTTTAAGACCCAAACCGAAGAGTTGGCTTCAGAAAGTTGGGGCCGCACCGGCGAGGATCGCTGGAAGAAGACCGGGGCTCGAAGGAGTAAGCGAGGGCCTCACCTCGAACGGAAGGGGGAAGGTGGGAGCGGAAGGGCTCGTCGCCGCCGGTGAAGACTCCGGAGCGCGATGGCCGGTGGAGGTGGCGGCACCCGCGCCGCCCGAATTTCTGAGCTCTGTTTCCCCCCAAGGAGAGGGAGGCGATCCTGGCCGTTCCGTGTAAATCCGATGGTCCACGACAGGCGTAAATGTTTTTGAATAGCCCCCGAGCCTTGAACTAAAACCACGACGAGTAATTTGAAACGAAGGAAGTACATATGTTGCTTCCGTGTACAACTTTAAAGGACTCTATTTGACTCTCTCTCGTCTTCTTTAAGAGGGTCTCTCTTATTATTTTTTAAGAGAAAGAGAAGGGCTTTAGAGAGACCTTACAATCGTCCGCAAACATTTTAACGATGTATTCGGATGATTCAAGTTATCCAACATGTGTGGCACATTAATTTGTGGATGCATCTATGTGTATAAAATCCTGCAAACCGAATGCAAATCAGGAAAAAATTTATGAGAGTCCGGACGGCCACCACGTACACGTATGGCAGCCACTTCTCACCTAAAACTCTCTCTACCCGAAAACCCCTCTCTATGCAAAGCGGTTGCCTAGCATTCATACCCATCAGGCCGTTCAGTGTATACTTGATTCCACAACATTGATGCAGGTCAGAACGACGTGCTCGGATGAGCAGGCGGCGCCACTTCAATGTTGAAGCCGCTACCGAGAAGCCTAATTCAGTTGGTGGGCCGCATTGAAGTCGACCGCCCGTTCGTTCGTCTGGTTGTGGCTATTTAAACATGGCTATGACGCTGTCCACACCACACCTCACATTCTCTCCTCTTCGCTCCTCCCCATCTCTGCTCATTGATGTCTATGATGACCAAGTCCTATGTCTACTCGCAGGCAAGTGATGGCTACGTATCCGGATCGAGGCGCATGGCTCCTCCAGGAAGGAGGAGATCATCCTCTGCTGAGCAGGAGCTGCATCAGTCGTGCCTCCTCGCGGAGGTCGCCGCGATGGACGAGGATTACTAGGCGCACCTGGAGCTCCGTCGCTCCACCGCATCAAGACAGAGTCGGTGTCGTCACCTCTCCGACGCGTCAAGCCAGAGCCTGCCCCCCCCTCCCTCCCCGGTTGCAACCGCGGCGTCCAAATCAGACGTTGCGTAAAGGAGGAGCTAGCGTCGCCGGCGCACAACCATTACGCCCGCATCGACGAGCCAACATCGTCGCCGTGCCGCGTTTGGTGTGACAAGGCCGTAAAGGAGGAGGTGGCCCGGCAACTGTGAAGGCGCGCGGGCGCCTCCCCCTCTACCTCGGCCCCGACGACAGCTTCTCGTCGTGGAGCACCGTGACAACAGAGGAGAGGTGTGTCAGTGAAGCGGACAGAGAGAGCGGCGTAATCAACTACACCAGGCTTTGCTCTAGAAATTTTGTCTTGAAAACTTTTTCATTATCATAGTGGATCTTAATAAAAAGGACTTCCGCCTACTCAAAAAGTCAAAAACATAGGTGTAGTTGTATTTCAGTCTTTTTTCTTTTCTATTTTGCACGGTCAGTTCAGTTCAGCTTCAAAGTAGAGAGCACAAAGCTTATCTCAACCTTGGAATAGTTACCTTCGTCTCTCCACCACCCACCCCGTCCGTACGAGGAAGAGGACCCTCTTCTCTTCCCGTCCCGACCCGGAGCCCTCCGCCGCCGCCGCCGCTCGCCTCCTCGTCGCGTCCCTGCCCCCGTCCGCAATCTCCGGAACCCCGGTCTTCGAGGTACGAGCCTGCTCTTTCGCCTCCAAAGAACCGCGGAGTAGGGCGGTAGTGACATTGGAGGCTTAATTTGGGGGATTCCTGCTTCCCTGCTGCAGATTACATCATGCTTTCCCTGAGGTGTTGGGCGCCCGCATTCGGGTTAGCGTTCGAGAGAGCCGTCGTTCTGCGCCCTCGAAAGTTCAACTCTTTGGTGGTGAGCTGCTCCATTCGCCTCCATGGCATGTGGGGTTCGTTCAGAACTTGGTGGTGGTTTGTGGTGGTGCTTATCCTGATTGGTACTGTACAACCTTGTGGCGCAGGTTTGCGGTGCCAGGGGTCCGAGGCCGAGATATCCTCGCGTGTGGAAAACTGACAAGAGAATCGGGACCGTTTCCAAGTCGCAGAAGCTTGTCAAATGTGTGAGGTTCTTCTACATTTCGCTCTTGTAACTATCACTAGAATCTGTACTCTATATAGATTTGTGCCTATTCCTGCTCTGAGACACTAGATTACCCCATAACTCCATGTCTGCACTTGCAACAAAAACAATTGTTCTGTACTTCAGCTTTCAGATGGAACTCTGCAACTTTCAATTGCTGTACTGATTTTAATAAATTCTTACATGTACACTGTTTATCAAATAATACCTTTGGGACAACAGGGATTATGTGTTCCTTATTACTTTGGCACCAAAAGGTTGCAGCCATAGTTCTGTTTCAGCATTTGTGTGACTCCTTTCATCTTCTCCTGCAGATTAAGGGTTTGTCTAATGTAAAGGAGGAAGTCTATGGTGCCCTTGATTCATTTGTTGCATGGGAACTGGAGTTTCCCTTGATAGCGGTAAAGAAAGCACTGAAGACGCTTGAAGATGAGAAGGAATGGAAAAGAATAATTCAGGTATCAGATAGGAGTTCATGCTTGTTTATGTGAAAGTGTCGATTATTTTGTCTGATGTGTTTCTATCTTGTATTTCTAATGAAATTGTTGGTGGATATTATTTCTCTACTGAATATCTACAATTGGCTCCTCCCTTCCAATAATATTCTTTTTCTTGTATCAAGAAAATAATTGCACGATCTCTGGTTTAGGTTATCAAGTGGATGTTCAATAAAGGTCAAGGGAAGACCATGGGAAGCTATCAAACTTTATTAAATGCTTTAGTCGAGGATGGGCGAATTGAGGAAGCAGAAGAGCTATTTCAAAAGATATTCTCAAGATATATGGAGGGTTTGCCCCGTATTTTTTTCATGAAAATGATCTCCTTGTATTACAGATTGGGGTCATACGAGAAGATGTTTGAGGTAGGAAAATAGAACTAAATATGCTGTGTTTATTTTCAATGTGCAAATCTTATAAATGTAGATTTTGCATCATTTGGTCCTACTTGCATGGAGGGGCAATAGCTATAATACTGTAGAACTATATGCATACTTAACTGACATAGTAAGATGCGAATCTGTATTCCTTTTATTTTTCACCTAATTATCTGCTCGCCTTAAGAGATTTGGAGTTTGAGTTGGTTGTATTCTAACATGTTATTGACCTTACACTGGATGTGATTGTATCAACATTTTCTTTAGTGGTACAAAAGCTATGCTTAAAGGAACATGGTTACAGAAATGATGCTTACTGCAATGGCTATTCCATTTATAACCGTTTCATGTTTCCTTCACAACCCATCTAGGTTTTTGCTGATATGGAAGAGCTGGGTGTTCGACCTGATACCTCGATTGTCAGGATGCTCGGTGATGTATTTATGAAGCTAGAGATGTTGGACAAATATGAAAAGTTAAATAGGAAATATCCACCGCCAAAATTTGAATACCGATACATCAAAGGCAAGCGCATAAGGATAAGGGTTTATCCAGACGATAGTACTGAAGAGGTAACACAGAGAGACTCTGGTAGAGATGAACTGGAAGATGCAGGAAGCATGAATCCTGACAATGAATTAGAAGAAGTGCCAGGAACAGGCCTGGACATGAATGTATTAGGCGATGCGGCTTCTGGAGACCTTGAATTTGTATAGCTCAGAACTTGAATGTGGCGTTTTCGTGTCTGCTTCATCATAGCAGGTAAGGTTAAATTTGGCTGGTTAGCTTGGTCTAGTTTTGTGTCAGTAAATCTTCAAATACTGAACTAAGAATGTCTGAATTATTCTATTAAGAAACTGGGAGACATCGGTACATATCATGCTGTTGGAAAGCAAACAAATAATAATTATTTCACCAGTTTTTCAAAGTTCTTTTAAGCAGCCAAGCAAACAAGTCATGAAATAGATTTTAGAATGTAATGTAAGGTGTCCAACATGGGAGTGAGAGAATGTAGAATGTAAATGATTGGATCAAGATTATGTCTGCAGTTTAAGGTGTTTGACAATGGAATTTGAAGAATGCTGTGTTTGATGTAAATAAGAAAGTTCTTCCAGAGTATTGAGTCTTCATGGTGGTTTACTACATTAGCATTTGTTCTGCTTGCATATTGCTCATGCTTCATCCCAATGCTCCTAACTGGATTTACACATATCTGTAGACACAGATTGTGATGATAGTATGGAACTTTGTTCTTTCAGTTGTGCTGCAACTCTTTTCTATAATCTAGCAATATTAGGCCACTCTTGCCATATTTGGAAACAAAAGCTGTCCAACAATTTGGCTGAAGATGTTCAGCTGTTCAGTAAATGATATGGTATGTTCTAGGGACCTGATGATAGTTCATTTCCAGGACAGGCTTTATTTAACTTTCTTCAGAAAGATATGTAGTTAATCATCTTTGGCATGAGGCAGGATACAGTCCTTGATGTCTTTGTTGTGTTGTATTCATCAAGGATTGTGCATTGGTGCGGGAGAGAAGCAGCTCATTCTGGATACATTGCAAGTTTTCACCATGTCCTGAGACGGATGGACTTAAAATCCTGACTACGGTCACACGAGATGCTTTGGGTAATGTTCAACTGTTTCAGGAAACATGTACAAGTATTATTTGTAGCACTAGCATTAGACAG
The DNA here is from genome assembly GCF_003073215.2 of Triticum urartu. Lineage (NCBI taxonomy): Eukaryota > Viridiplantae > Streptophyta > Magnoliopsida > Poales > Poaceae > Triticum > Triticum urartu. The sequence continues at coordinate 44,684,339 of NC_053026.1, read as the reverse complement.
TAGTACGTATCTGAAATGGAATGGTTGTACTAGAAAACCTTAGATGTTAGTAATATCGATCGGGTGTTGTAGATGAATCTTTTGCCGCTTTCAGCGTCGTCTTACATTACCTCCTTGTTTGAAAAAACGTGAAGCGCCAGTTCAGATAGTAGCATATAGCTATGGATTCGTAGCGAATCGGGTTTATTACTCTGCAATTCTCAAACGTGGCCCCGTTAGATACATCGAAGGGTTCTTGAGCAGCTACTCGCCAATAAGGGAATCAAATGCTGCAGGTTACTGGAAATTTACATTGTCTAATCTGTGCACGTACGGTTCATAGCCAAAGAGGGATAGGTGCTGTAAAGATGTGCAAAGACCATGTCTTGTTGAATCACATTGTGATCAAATCATTTGCTCTAAACTACCAATAGCACAATCAATTGATTATTTTCTTATATTTTGCAAGCAACAAGCATATTGTTATGGCGCAAGAAGGCCGGCCGGGGGCTTTTTGCCCACGGCCGGGCAAGATGAAAGGATTTCCTTCTTAGTTCTTGCTTGATTAGATTGATACATCTCCTTTCTTTATATAGAAAGGTTTACTTGACTCCCAAGCAAGGCTTACTTGACCCCTAAGAAAACGACTCTTATCTCTAATTAACCCTAAGACTAACGGGCCCATTAGGCCCCTGCAGCCTAACCAACTTATAACCATGACTCGACGCAACCCAAACCTAACACCTAAAAACAAGCCTTTTACATCTCGGCTTGTTTTATTATTCTCAACCTGAAATGGATTGGGACGATTTATTTTGGACCTCTTAACAAAAAGTGGATACCATCCGCACGTCGGACGTGCACGTGTACAGCCACCTGGATCCCATGGACACCATCTGGACAAAAGGAGTGCATGTGTATGGCCACCTGGAAGTGGTCGCAAGAGTGACCAGCAGAGGCGCCCTTGCGGCGCCCGGTGACGGAATGCAGTGGTGCTACGTGGTGCGTTGTTGTCGGTGACACCATGCCTTCTTCCTGTCGGACGGCTGTTGGTCTGCACCGCACAGGGAAGAGTGGGGGGCTTGCGATGGAGAATGACGAGGAGGGGTGCGCCCCCCCAACCGCCAATGTCGCAGACTTGAAGGTCGCCGCCCGTGGGGAAAACAGCATGCCCGCTGCCCGTGGGGAAACCGCATGCCCAAGATCCCCGGCGGAGTGGATGAGATCGAGGTCCTTTGCGCAGCGAAGGGCAACTTGGAGGAGCGGCAGCTGCAGACCACGCATCTCCCGCACACGCCGACGCGCTAGGAGGTCGCGCAGTAGCCTGCAGCCTCACCGCCGCTGACACGTGGCGGGTAGCGATCCAAGGCGGAAGCGGTGACAGCGACGGCGGGGACTGGACTTGGTGGAGCGGGACTCCCGCCGGCACGGTCGACGCGGGGCCGGAGCTAACCGGCGGTGGCTGCGGCAGCGGCTGCGGCGGTGGCGCACCGGGCAGCGGCAGTGGCTGCTGCGGCGGAGCGCCGGGCGCGGCGGAGGCCGGCAGGAGAGGCGGCTACCAGTGCAGCCAGGGCTGAGCGGTGGTGGCGATGGATGGCAGCTGCGGTGGCCCGGCGAGCGCGGCGAAGGCCGCCTGGTGCGGCGGCTGCCACGACAGCCAGGACGGGGCGATGGATGGCAGCTGCAGCGGCTGCTGCAGCAGCCCGGCGAGCGCGGCGGGGGCCGCTTGGTGCGGCGGCTGCCACGGCAGCCACGGCGGCGCGGTGGCGGTGATGGGCGGCGCAGCCGGGTGCGGCCCATAGGACCCGGCCAAGAACAGGTGGATCTCCTGGACCGCCTGTGTTAGGTCCCGCAGCGTCCCGGACACCTCCGGGGTGAGGACGACGGGGGCGGGCGCGACGGAGGATCCCGGCGCGGGCAGGAGCGGGGCGACGGTCGTGACCGGTAGCGGAAGAGACGGGTTGGGCGGCGGTGAAGACATGATCGAACCGAAGCTAGCTGATACCAAATTGTTATGGCACTGCTAGAAGGAGGGCGCAAGAAGGCCGGCCGGGGGCCTTTTGCCCACGGCCGGGCAAGATGGAAGGATTTCCTTCTTAATTCTTGCTTGATTAGATTGATACATCTCTTTTTATATAGAGAGGTTTACTTGACTCCCAAGTAAGGCTTACTTGACCTCTAAGAAAGCGACTTTTATCTCTAATTAATCCTAAGACTAACGGGCCCATTAGGCCCATTACGTACTCTTAACACATATGATACTAGAACCAACAAAGCGGCACACAAGACCATGTGTTGTTCCATGTGCAGAGCATAGCAATCTTCTAAGCAACAGTTTGACCATCCCTCCATGTAAATAATTATGCCTCACTTTCTTTGGATGATTCCATGACAAGAACTACGTGTACTCCCAGTTGGATATGCCTCCCTTAAAGCCACCTGAATATACTGACTTGTATGTTCTTCTCCCTCGGTTAACTTTTGTAAGACGTTTTAGACAACTGCCATTGAACTGTTTTGGGTGTTGTCTGAACTTTCTAAAACGTCTTTGAAAAGTGAATAAAGGGAGTACAACCAGAAGACTAGGCTTCTGACTACCTTGCTGAGTGGGCATTGGCCTAGTTATATGAATTGAAAATCACACAAAGGAGACGAAGTGGTGAAATTCCTCAACAGCAAAAAAAGGTGATGACTAATCCGGTCCAGTTCCAAGTTGTGAAATCATTGAGATAAAACTTTATGATCAAATATGTTACTAGAATGTAATTAATACTAGAACTCAAAGAACTTTTTCATCACTTCTTTAGATAATGACAACTCAAAGAACTAGAGGTGCAACTGTTTCATAGTTCCCATCACCAAAGGAACTGGCATGCGCAAAATTGTGAAGCTTCTGCTTTTTTCGACGACATATTTCTACTTCTTTAAATGGACAAATTTCCCTTTTTCTTTTGATACATCATTGAGTAGTGATGGCCTCTATAGAACGTGTCTTTCTTTTTCCTGCTCTCTCTCTCTCTCTCTCTCTCTCTCTCCATACGTTGCACTTGCACTTCATCGCTCTTGTTTTTTGATCTTCTTTTTTCGAGATGACCACCAATGTTTTGATTTGCGGCCTCTATAGAACGTGTCTTTCTTTTTCCTGCCGTTCATATATAATGGATTGTAGTGTTTCTATGAAATTCATGCATTCCAAACGGAACGGCCGATATGTTTGTTTGCTTTTCTTCTCTTCCGCTCGTACATTTGTTTGCAAAATCCAAGCTATATATGCTCCTATATATACAGGAACTGAGAGTACAATGAGTTGGTTGTTGCCTCTGTCAGTGTCCAGCTGACTGTAGCAGCCAGCGCATTTGACGAACATTTTTCTCCTCCTTTATTCCATGGAGAACAACAACGATTCTCTGGTAAACAATCACACGGATTGAAAAAGCATGTGTGCGCTTTGTACAATTCCAAGAAACTTTGGGTTGAACCAAGACGCACATGCCACCCAAGTTCACCGATATCAAAGATTGGTAGACGTTGGATCACCAAATGTACAACTGCGTTTTTTCCAAGCACCGGTACAATACCAAGATAAATATTGGGTGAATTCGGCTTGCCAAAACATGTTATGTTGCCAACTATTTTGGCTTGGCAAACTTATACAGACTGAATACATGAATGAATTCTATAGACGCTGTGATTATTCTGTACCAAATACCTTGGCCTGGGGCAGACCAGACAGACAAGCGGCAAACTGAAAGGCACCGTTCATTCGGAAGATTCGCCGCAAAAGGAAGGTAAGGTAATCCAACACATGGTGAATAAAATTCCAACATGGCAGTGACCTAAACCATGACAGCAACAAGGGTCCAGAAAGATGGAATGACCATCATCTGTATTTATTCAGCTTCTCATCATCCCACAGCCCGTGCAGATCGCATTTACGTCTCTGTAATGTGGGAGTTAAATATGAGTTTGTCTTCCTCCATCCCTCGGCAAACCGGCATGAGGGAGAAAGGTAACTAGCTTCAAGGTGCAAGTCAGAAAACCAAGCAAGTTTGCGCTGCTTGAATCTGGGATGAGCTTGCATGGATTAAAATAACAGATCAGCATTGCCATCAGCTCGATGGCTCCAGTAACACCAAAGCATCAGTTAGTTTGCGCTGGAATTCAGCAGGCATGCACGCGCGCACAACAAGGTCAGAGGAAAGCGGACGCTGAAGCAGGTCCCACAAGATGTGTCAACCTCGAATGATCTGCATGTGAGCATGAAAGCGTTCAGGATTTGCTGAAGCAGATAACATGTTTTTTTTTCACGATTCTAAAGTGTCCATTTCCTATATAAATTGCTTGAAAGCAGTGATTCTGATTATGTGTGTTCAAGTGTTCCAATGTTTTACTCATGAATATGAATGCGACTGTTTGTGGAGGGGGCTAGAAATTCATATTAAAGCAAAGTGAATGTATTTACTTGCATTTAAGTGGCGTGATGTAAGTGTGCAAAACCAACAAAATGTCAACTGAAAACATGAAAAAAAAAAGTTGAACATACAGTCTAAGTACTTGAAACAATTACCAATTTTGCGGAACTCCTGTTTTTTAATGTCAACATTGCTGCTTCCGCAAAGGCTTGTGCAGCTACAGCATCAGCTTCTGCAGCCTCCGCTTCCCTCATTGCGGCTTCAGCTTCCGCCATGATAGCGTCTGCCTCAGCAACCGCACGAGCTGCTGCAGCTGCAGCCTCTTCTGCGCTCATGTTTCTCATCCGTGCAAGTTCAGCATCTACCTGAGATTTGGTGTGGGCTGTAAAGCCATCCCGCTCTACCTTCTCTACCTTGGTTGGCTCCTTTTTTATATCATCAAGCAGCAGCATTTTGGAGCTTCGCCCTTCTAAAAAGGACGAGCTAGGGGCTATCCTGTACTTCCGATTCACCTAAAATTGTTAAACTAATAAACTTCAGTATTGGGCTGCATGGCAGATGGCTTATACACTTAAAAAGAGTAACCTAGCCTATCTAGGTGTGAACATACAAATTTTCAAGGCTAAAATATTAAGATTATCCAGGTTCATGATTTTAGGGACCTTACATTCCAACTAAAAATATATATATAACAGCAATTTCCAGGTGGTCCATGGCAAAAAAAAAATACGCATACAAAAGATATCATTGGAACCAAAGAGATCCAGCAAAAGGTATAATAGTACCTTTCTGAAATATAGTATGGCATTTTGAATCTTACTACCTAGATAAGTACTGTCCTACTAGACATGTTACGGCACTGAAAGCAATTATAATAGAATAGATAAGTACACCGTCCGTCCCAAAATATAAGAACGTTTTTGACACTATCATAGTATTTTGGGACAGAGGGAGTAGATGCCAATAGCAGGCAAACAATGTTTGGAACAGAGAGTGCTCACACACGTGTTGATAGGGTGAATGCATTTGGGGGGAGCACAACATATCAAGCACAGTCATCCATATAATGATAAACCCAGACATAATATGAAAACATCCTAGTTCATTGAGCTTCATCAGACTTCATTTATATGCTACAACAACGGTAACAGGTGTGACTTTAATACTTTATATCAGGGCACTTTTTGCCCACCTCTTTATAATTTACAATAACGGAGTTATGGTAGAAAGAAACGTTACTACCTTCATCAATTTCCCAGATGATGTCAACTCATTCAGTTTTGCAGACAGTACATGATCAAAATCAGCAGGTGGCCAGTATTGTTCCTACATGACATGAAAAAATATGTTAAGAACGGAGCAATCTACAAAACAAACTAGATTAGATAGAACTCTGCCACAATGGAATGGGATTTTGTAGCCACTGATTATCATGAAATAATTTCTGTGTGCCTATGTTGTCACATAATTTTTTTTCTGCATCACTGCCTGAATTCAAAAGTATATTAAGTGATGGGCAACGTAAATAAGCAATGTTTTATTCATGAAGACTACGAAATTTAGCATTTGTAAAGCATCATATATTATGTTTGTTGTTGACATTTCATTGTGATAAAGTACATGATAAACAGAAGAAGCATATAGAGACCTCTATGTAATTAGCAACGGCTGTTTTGTATGACCCTGTAGGCTCATTCAAGGTCTTCACGGCCTCCAGTATGATATTTTCTAGCCTGCAGGAACGGCACCATAGAGGTACATCAAAGCAGTCAAAACCTTGCAAGTTTCTGTTCGAGATACTGGTAGAACAAAGGAAATAAACAAGCATTCAAACCAGTATATCGAACAGGGCACCTACCTGGATAGCGATTTATTCCCTGAACCTGTAGTAAACGTCACAATAGGCTTTATGATAGGCTTCACATCGACGACGTCATCATCGCCGTCGGAGGTGATGGTGGTGATCGACGTCGGGTGGTTTTCCTGCTTCGGAGCAGACCTCGGCTTCTTAGCCGTGGGTGTCGTCGTGGTCGTCGTCCTCACTTTGTCGCGAGTGCCCGACGCGTTCACCGTGACATTCATGTTCCGCCACTTGTCCTGCAATCATGCAGCAGTCATCAGAGTCTCTCCAATCTAGTGGAGCGGCTAAAGCGCGCAGGGTCTGGCAGCCGAGGAAACGGACGCAGGAACGAACCTTGAGGTCAACGTTAGAGCGGTAGCGCAGGATGTTGCTGAACTCGGGGTCCTTGAGTATGGTGCGCCATTTCCCGGCCCCGTGCTTGCCTATCCCGGCCTTGAGCGCCGCCTCCTCCTCCGCCGTCCACTTCTGCTTCGGTGCCCCCATCTGCTTCGGCCTTGCCCTAGGAGTCTAGGGCTCCCTCTCCTCCTCCTCCTCCTCCTCCTCCTTCAACAACGACAGCAACAGCGCCTGCCGCCGAGCAGATCGGAGGCGGATCTAGGCCCGGAATCCCTCGAGGTCAGTTCGGGATCGACTAATCAACCACCGGATCGACGCCTAGAAAGCTCGTACTCGTACGTACCTCGGAAACGAAGGCTGCGGGCGGGACGGGGGCGGGGGCGCGGCGAGGTAGGGCGGAGACGGCGACCGCGCGCGGGGGGCGCCGGCGGTGGCTAGGGCACGTTCGGCGGCAGGTCTAGGGCACGGTGGATCGGAGCTTGAGATAGGGCAGGGCGGCACAGGGGAGGAGGAGGATACGGTGGAGAGGAAAAGTCGCCGCGGGGATGATGGATTTTTTTTATTATTTTTTTTTGCTCTGTCGACACACCGAGAGCGGAGGGATTTGATTTGTTTTGGCCCTGAGAAACTAGTAAACGTGTACCTGCAACGCACGTCTAGATTAACACAAAATTATTCAAGGATGACGGTCATCTAAATATTGCATATCATGAATAATAAAAATCGTCTAAATTATTGCATGTAATGAAATAGCAAAAATCATTGTTGATTCAAATTGCAAGTCATGCACACGACATGTACATAAGAACTAATGCAAACTTAGTTAAACCTATAACAAGCACAAACGATCGGATTGTGGCATGTCACGGAACAACAAAGTTTTTAATTGGAATACCACAAACTTTGTAATTTACTTTATACTAATAAGTACTATAAATACCCTTTCCTAGACAAGATGCGTTACCAGCTACATATATGAAGGTGTGCGTATTCAAACTATTTTTGCCTCAGTAAAGGATAGACTGAGTGCTAAGCTTCCACACCAGGACCTCTTGGGACAAGTGGGGAGTATTTCACCCACTCGAATACATTCCCGAAAAGGTATCAAGCTGCTCACTCAAAAAACCTAAATTCATTCACAAAAGGCATCCGTAAGCACTTAGATACATGTAGTGCGGAAACAAGGTAGATAACAAAGTTAGTAGATCTTGGACTTCTTTGCACTTCATTTGCACATTGATATGATTACAGTAGTAACAAAGGGGAGAATATAGATATCAAGTAGATCTTGTCGCAGTTGATAGTACAATACTATTTATTCCCAGCAATTAAATCTCATTGTACATCAATTGCTCACCCATGGTAAAAAGGAAGCATCACTGATTTATGATCACTACAAAGTAGTCTAATTTAATTAGAAACCACATGCATTTAGCCAAAGTATCTCTGGTTAAATATTCAAACAATGAAATAAATCACTTCCAAGAAATAAATATGTGCTCTTAGAAATTCTAGAACTGTGTTCCTGGAGCTCTTTGAGGTAATCATTCTTTTTGTAATCTAAAACATGAACACGTGGATGGTAAAAAAAACTTTGCATTAAATATGTGCATGATCATAAATACAAGTGTTTTCGGTTGTAACCTGAAGGCATCCATCTCAATTGTAAATGTTAATCATGAAATCGAATCTAGTCGTTTGCCCTTGATAACCTGCACATTCTCTTGTTAAGTTGTTAGCACAAAAGATGACATGAACCTGAACATATATGAGCTGCTAAAAGACATATTCACATGGCCAACGACCAACAGTAATGCAGTATACATGGCGCATGTATAGGGTATTACTATCCTTCTTCTACCATGTGGCATCTGCGGACCAGGAGGCGGCTTTGGCACCACCAGATGCTCAGCACTGTGATTGGATGGAAGAGTGTCGATTGGATGCCCACCGTCCCGTTTCTCGCCATGGTAATGCATGGCCCTAGCCACAACCTCTTCCCCCATGTCCTCGGCCTCTCCATTGCATCATTCTAGCTTTGTCATAGAAACCATCCTCACCCTATATAAGAGACACACCATTAGATAGATACCTGCCGCATCTTCTTCTTCATACTCTTCAAGATCAACTTCATCCGCAACCTCCTCATCTCCACCTTTTCTTCCTTGACCGATCCCATGTTTCTAGTGGCCAGTAACAAATTAAATGTGAAAAAAAAGGATCCCCTACAATGAAGCATGCGATATAATGGTGATATTAAAAAAGTCTTGTGGGAACAGTCTGTCCTCTAAATGTAATCTTCACTAAGCACTTAAGCAGGCTTGTACTCATCAATAAAAAATGACAAATAGATGTAGCCAAAATAGTAAGATGGAGAAGGAATACATAGGACAATTTTGTGTGCATTATGCTCAGAATCAATCTATGATTACTTCAAATTTTGCATAAAACATGGCATGACCAATAAAAAAAGATATTGAATTGGTCAGGATTCATTAAGGTGCCAGGAGCGAACAAACTCTCCATGTCACTGATCACGTGTTGATCGATCCAAAATTTTAGAAAATTCAATACAAGAGGTAATTGAGCATACACAGAAGGTCCATTTACATATTTCATCAAATGGTATGTACGTATATCTTTACTGATTCGTAATTGAGCATACACAGAGGGTGTTGCCGGCAAGCTCATGTGACCTCGATTTAGATCCTCTACTCAAACATACTGAACATAGAGGTTAGAAAGACAGATTGGGTGCAGAGGGTGCAGTTGGTCCTGCCGCCGCCCATGCCCTTATGCCGGCACCGCCGCAACGCCTTGCTGCAGCTTGAGAGGGACAGGAGAGTAGAGAGGGAAGAAGGAACATAGAGAGTGAGAGGGAGAGAAGTACCCTCGTCTGAAGAGCCTTCTCGTCACTGCGCTCGTCGGCGTCAAACGGCCCCACCCCGTCATCGTTCTTCCACGTCTCCACCGCAGAACCCTTGCGCACGCAGCAACACCGCGTGGGCATCAAGCGTCTGGTGGAGCAAGCGGCGGAGGCTGCGGGGAGGGAGCGCGGCGACCCGTGCAAGATGGAGCGGCTGCGGCGGCGGCATGCGGGAGGCTAGGAGGGCCAACGCGAAGGGCGCCCGTGAGGCTGTCCCGGGGGCAGTTCGGGAGAAGATTGGCTGTTACGTGATTGTAGGGATTTGTTTCCTTTTTTAAAGTTTTGTTTCCTTTCTTTTTGGATTTTTGGAATCGCTAGAGATGGTGGCAGAGTTTTCGTCCGACGCCTAAAATTGCTAAACGCACACTCCAGGAGGATAAGTTGTTAATCCTGACGGTTAGATTGATATGAGTGGGCCTGATCTAAGGCTCTAATTGTTTCAGTTTGTTTTGTGCGCATTAGATGGGGTGCACTTAGCGATGAATATGTTTGCTTGTTTAATAGTAGTATAGATTCGACAAAATCGCACGCTTTGCGCATTTAATTTTTGACGAAATATCATTTTGTACTCCCTCCGTTTCTAAATATTTGTCTTTTTAGAGGTTTGAACAAGTGACTACATTCGGAGCAAAACGAGTGAATATACACTCTAAAATATGTCTATATACATCCGTATGTAGTAACCATTTAAAATCTCTAGAAAGACAAATATTTAGGAACAGAGGGAGTATATTGTTAGAAAGTTTGCAAGGACTGGAATTTGGGTCTTTTGGTTCAAGGTTTTTTTTTGCGAAAATGGTTCGAGAGAATTCATGGGCATTTAGAATATTTCTATAGGAGCAACTCCGATTGCTCCCTTATCCCTAAAAAAACTACACTCCACGAACAGTTAAGACAAAAATGGCACTTCCATCGCTTTGTCTCTCCTCCAAGGAAAGACCACTACAGTTTCTGCCTTTCGTCGGCGGCGGCGCCGATCTGCCACGTCTCCTGTGGTCTTAGGGTCATGGGTGCGCGGTCCATCCCGGCCTTTGCCCGCGGGAGGGCTCCGTTTTTAGGTGTTTCTTCAAGTTGTGTAGGGTTTGTGTCTTGCTCAGGTAGACGAAACGGCGGCGGCTACCTGAAGATGGAACAAGGTTCTCCTCGCCTAGCCTCCGTCCTGTTAGTGCGTCTAGCACCGTCGGAGGGCGCATGGAGGTGTGTCTCCGGCGGATCTCGCGGGTTTCGGTCGGTGAGTGCCTTTGGTGCTTGGATCAGGTCTTTATTTCTCGTTCTTAGCGTGTCTTTAGTTTAGATCTTTTCGATCTACGCTTCTCTTATCTATGGTAGTTACTGTTCTGGTGTGTTGGTCTTATGGGGCCTTAGCATGACAACTTCCTGACTGTCTACTACAACAAGTTGTGCCTGACTCCGACACGGGAGGGGCGATGACGGCGGCGCACCTTCGACTCGTTTCAACGCTTGTAGGCGTCGCTAGGTGTTCTACGTAGCTGGATGTAATTTTAGTTATTTCTGGTGTTTGTTGTACTTTCATAAGTGAAAAATAAATAGATCGATAGTTTCTCAAAAGAAAAAGAAACAACACTTCAATAGCTCATGTAAACCCCTTTCAGTATAATTTGGCAGACAGAAAACCGCGTAAAAGTTCATGGGAGTTAGGGATCATTAAGCTCGTAACTCGCTTTTTAATGAATAGTCAATCATTAATTTTACCTTTGTTAAATTTAACGAGCTTAATGAAGAAGCTAAATGGGTTTCACGAGTAGCTCGTTAAGCCCATTAGCACAACACAACACATACTTTTTATGATCTCTTTTACGGTGATTGGGGAGTTACATCTTGTAATTTGATGTAACTCCTCCCTTAATTATTCTCCACAGTTGATTATAACTTGTTAACTAAAAAGGTTAAATTTAATCAACAAGGGTATTATGGTCATGCATGATTGTTTTTTTAGTAACTCTGTCAATTCACTGGTCAATCCCTCGCATCTGGCTAGACGGTTGCGCAGGAGCGACGACCTTGGCGACCAGGCCGGCGCGACATCCATTAGGCGAAGCCCCGGCTGGGCTTGCCGTGGTGGAAGCTACCCCACGCCCCCCCCCCCCCCCCCCCCCCCCCCCCCGCGCCGCCGTGAGGTCTTGGCGGAGACAACGCTGGCGCGGGGTCCTGGAGGCTCCAACTGCGGTCGGTCGTAGTGTTCCATCGCCCTGAGCAGCGCCTCCTGCTGCCGATAAGCCGACCAGCAACGCCGGCGACCAGTCCATAGGCACGTAGCCGCCACTCCTGCCTTCTTCCTCCCTGTTCCCTCAACCCCCGGCTGAATCTGAATCTATTTGCTCTATTAGCTCCGCTCTTTCTGAATCTCTTTGATCTGAATTACTACCACAGTGTTGGGGCACGTATTCCAAATTCTGAATCTCTTTCTGTGGAGAACTGACAATATATGTTCGTCCAATATGTGTAGGTGTAGTTTACAGTGGAATGGGTCTGATCTCTTTGCACTTTCTGAATTTGTTTGCTATGTTCTGAAATAACTTATATAAAAATCAACAAGTTTCTGAATTAATGTTCAAAAAACCATCTAGTTTCTGAAAATCAACAAGTCATGAGATGTTGTACAGCAGCTTTGTACAGCAGCTTTTTCTTTCTTCATATGAACAAAAACTATAATCATAAAAGGCATGAGATGTTGGACATTTTTTAAATTATTCCGAACCTCTTATCTTGAGGGGAATATATGAGCATGGAAATTACTTTACATCCAGTACATGATTGAGACCAGTTGATCATTTATATGTCATATGCAGGAAGTCATGGCCGATGTAAGTGCACTCTGTATGGCTGAGTATCACTACAGGAATCAGCTACTTTGCCGTCTGCCACGGCGGACGGCAAAGGCATGAACGGCGGACGGCAAAGGCCTTTGCCGTCAGCCGCGGACGGCAAAAGGCTCCGGCAAAGTAGGCTTCGGTAAACAGCTACTTTGCCGTCTGCTATTGATGGCAAAGTCTTTGCCGTCCGCCGCAGACGGCAAAGAGAGCGTGGCAGACGGCAAAGAAGGCGGACGACAATAATTGCGCTGTCAGTCCGTTAAGTGGCTAACGACAGGCCTTTGCCGTCCGCCGCTGACGGCAAACTTTCTAGTGTCTTTGCCGTCCGCCGTATGATGTCATCTACACGTCACTACATGGCAGAGCTCGTCAAAAGCACGGCGAGGTCGTCGAACACCAAACCTCGCAGCGATGAAACAACTGCACATTTAAAACTACACGATCAACACAATTATATATGATGTTTTTCATAACAAAATCGAAAAATATATGACCTAACTAATAATTCACAAATATATGACCCCGTCGGCCTCTGGAAGGCCAAAGAACACCTTTTCGGGAGGTGTCGGTGGTCGGGGTGTTCTGTCGGTGTCGGGGTGCCGTGTCGGGGTCGGGGTGCTGTTTCGGGGTCGGGGGGTCGGGGTGTCGTGTCGGGGTGCCGGGTCGGGGTTAGGGTACCGTGTCGGGTCGGGTTTTTTTCCTTTTCTTCTTCTTCCTCTTTTTCCTTTTCTTCCTTTTTTTCCTTCTTCTTCTTCTTCTTCCTCCTTTCCTTTTTCCTCTTCTTCTTCTCCTCCTCTCCTCGTTTTTCTTCTTCTTCCTCCTTTCCTTTTTCCTCTTCTTCTTCTCCTCCTCTCCTCTTTTTTCTTCTTCTTCTTCCTCTTCTTCTTTTTTCTTCTCCTCCTCCTCTTCTTCTTCTTCTCCCGATCTCTTCTTTTTCTCTTTTTCTTCTTTCCTAAAACTAAACTAAACCTAAACCTAAAACTAAAAAAACAGAAAAAGAAAAAAACTAAATCTAAACCTAAAACTTAAACTAAAACTAAACCTATAAACCTAAAAACTAATCCTAAAACTAAAACTAAATCTAAATTAAACATAAACCTAAAACTAAAAAAACAGAAAAAAGGAAAAAAAAGGAAGAAGCTCACCTGCAGGGTGGAGGAGGGGGCGGTGCGGCCTGGGGCGGCGGAGGAGCGGGGCGGGGCGGCCTGGGGCGGCGGAGGAGGGGGGCGGGGCGGCCTGGGGCGGCGGCGCCGGGGCCCGGCCGGGGCGGCGGGGCGGGGGGGGGCGCCGGGACGACGGCGGGGGGCGCTGGGGCGGCGGCGGGGGGCGCTGGGGCGGCGGCGGGGCGTGGTGCGACGGGGTGGCGAGAGGTGGGAGAGAAAGAGAGAGAGAGGGGGTGTGGGGCGCGTCCCCGTTAACGTTACATGGGGCCTCCCTCTTTGCCGTCCGCCTTCTTGCTCTTTGCCGTCCGCTAGTGGACGGCAAAGAGGGGGCCCGTTAGGTTTTTTTTTGTTTGCAGTTCGTCAGTGGGGCCCCTCCCTCTTTGCCGTCCGCTAGCGGACGGCAAAGAACTGGCTGATGGCAAACTTGGTCTTTGCCATCAGCCAGTTCTTTGCCGTCTGCTTTTTGGAAGCTGATGGCAAAGAGCTTCTTTGCCGTCCGCTAGCGGACGGCAAAGAACTGGCAGATGGCAAACTAGCTGATTCCAGTAGTGTATGACGGCATTGTCAGCAGGATGTTTGATAGCGAGGAAGAGGGTTTTGAGTTCTATAACAAGTATGCTCTTGAGAAAGGCTTTAGTGTGAGGAAAGGATATGTTGAGTGGGATGAAGCGAACGAGAAGATAATTCTGAGGAAACTTGTCTGTAGTCGTGAAGGTTGCCGTGAAGAGAAACACATGAAGAGGAAGAGAGAAGATAGGGAGAGGAAGCCACGGAATATCACTCGTGTTGGGTGTAAAGCGAAATTTGTCATTGCAAGAGTCGCGAAAATAGGGCGGTGGTTTCTGAAAGATTTCATCGACGAACACAACCATCCTTTGGCCCCACGAGACCTTTCTTGCTGTCTGTGTTCCCACAGAAGAATGAGCGACGAGAAGAAAGCGGACATTATAGAGATGAAAAGTGTTGGAATCAAGAAACACAAAATCATGGATGTGTTGTGCATGCAGTACGGTGGATATGACCATGTTGGATGCACGACGAGGGACATCTATAACTTCTGCCATCGCTACAAGCAGGAAACAGTCGCTGCCGGTGATGCTCAGACGGTGATCCGTCACATGATGGCGCGACAAGAGACCCAGATTATTTCTTCAAATACTTGGTTGATAAAGCTGGGCATTTGAAGGGATTGTTCTGGTCCGATACTCAATCCCGCCTTGATTACGAGGCTTTCCGTGTTGTTGTTGTTTTTGGTAGCACATATAGGACCAATAAGTACAATCTTCCGTTTGTGCCGTTTGTCGGGTTGAATCACCACCGCGGCACTGTTATCTTTGGATGCAGGATCATTTCTCATGAAACTAACGAGGCGTACGAGTGGATGTTGCGGACATTTTCTGAAGCCATGTCGCAAAAGCATCCGATATCTGTAATCACCGACGGGGACCTTGCAATGCAGAGAGCGATCAGGGTGGTGTGGCCTGACTCATACCACAAGCTATGTGTATGGCACATTCAGCAGAATATTGTACGCCATTTGCATGACGACGAGGTTAGGGAAGAATTCAGATCTTTCATATATGACTCGTCTTCTATTGAAGAGCATGAGAGAAAATGGATAGAGTTCTTACGAAGGAATGAAGTGACAAGTGAGGAGTCGTGGCTGCATCAGATGTATCAGATGAGGAAGCTGTGGTGTGCTCCATACCTGGTGGGGCGTTGTTTCTTAGGATTGAGCAGCAATCAGCGTAGTGAGAGCCTCAACTCGGTGCTACATACACATCTTGAGGGTAAGATGACATTGTTTGATATGCTAGAGCACTATGAGCGTTGCCTTTCGGGACGACGCTTGAACAAGGCGATCCTAGACATCGTGGCCTTACAGTCCATTCCATTTACAGATGCGGATGCTTCAAGTCTTGAGAAACATGCTGCCCGGGTTTTCACGCCTTGTATGTTTGAGTTGGTCAGATGGAGCATAAATGCCGTCAGCAGATATGTTATCAACGAGATACTAGACGCATGGGAGTTGACTACATATGTTGTCGCTAAGATCGATAGAAGAGAGAAGAAGTTTGAAGTGCGCTGTAAGGTGAAGGAAGGTTCTTTGTACATGATCAGTTGCTCTTGTCGTAAGCTGGAATGCTTGGGAACACCATGCTCTCATATATTCTACATCTTGGGAATACGTCAAGTGGAACTGCTGCCTAGGTGTTGTGTTCCCATGAGGTGGACAATGAGTGCGAAGTCAGCATTCGCTCCGACCAGAAAGAGCGAGATGTATGACTATTCAGAAAGCCTTGTGAGGTACCGTGAGTTGCGGAATTTGAGTCATGCGGCATGTTTCCGGGCATGTCAATCCAGTGACGAGTATCAGCGTCTGAAGACGGTTCTGAATGCACAAGATGGCAGCAAGGAATCAAGCCGTGGTCAGGAGGAATGCATTAGGTTGGGTCCGGTGCTGCCACAGACGACGGAAATTGATTGTGCAGATTTGGAAAAGGTTTTAGACCCAGTGCATGTACAAGGCCGAGGTGCACCGAAGAAAAGGTTGCAGGCAAAAATGAAGAAGCAAAGATCAAAGAGGAAATGTGGCTACTGTGGGGTGGAAGGTCATGATCAGCGTATATGCACTAAATTGGAAGAGGTGTCAAATGTCTATTTTTTATTTTGCGTCTGCTTTACTCATTAATATAGTGCACTAATTATATTTGTTGCTGTGTAGGAAGTGATGGGATGATGGCAGCAAACTGTTAGGTACAACTCTCTATACAAGGGATTTTGTGGTAGGAAACTGTTGCGCTTGTGGTCCTGTTATGAAGTATTAATTACTGCAAGTATGACTGTGCTTGAATAACATCACTGTTAGTTGTCAATTCATGTATCATATTTGTCTTCTAATAGTATTATTAGGTTGGCTTCCATATATTTCTAATATAAAAACAATTGTTGGTTGGCCGAGCAAAGAATGAAACTGTCTGCATGTTACTTATTAATAACTTGAAACGGACCACTGTTTTGAGATGTACAGTATATGTTCATAGAATTATAAGATTTCTGCAGTATATGATGATACTTCTTTCTGAAAATGAGATTGCAATATGTAGTTGAGATCCGGTGTTGTAATTGCGACATCACATTTTCTATCGACGCTATGCAATTTCTTAAACTTTTGTAAATATTTCTCCATATTCTTCAGGTGACCCGAAGTGGCAGGCAGCTACATGCTGGTCTGCTGAGAAGATCAAACGCACTAAGAAGATCAAGCAGGTAGAGAAAAAAGTCTATGGTTCTAGATTCTCAAGCAAGGTAGAGAAGACTAATGTTAGCAAGGCAGGGTGTGCTTGTCTATACAAAAAACATCGTAGATTTAATGGCAGCCGACCATGTAGTAAAAACATCATACGTTGAAGACATATGGGAGGTTGAAGATGATGTTTGATGAGTTATTGGCTATCATGAGTATGTAGTCATTTCTCCGGTTGTTGTAATTGAACACATGCATGTGTGTGTCTGTTTGTGTGCCGCTATTATCCCACTCCTCTAGGTTCTCTACTTTAGTTTGTTGTGGCCAGCTATTAGCCCCCTCCTATAGATTCAGAGTTCTTTTACAACAAATCAGAGAAGGTTAGGTAATATTTATGATAGATGGAGAGGTGATCACAGAGCAGCCAAAATATAATGTCCTGAATGTCAAACAGAACAAAGCAATCCCAAAACTGATGCGAGCTGGCTTGACTTTTTTCCAACTTGTTTTCTTTTTTCTTCTTTTTGTTTGCTCATTTTTTTGTTCTCTTTTTTGTTCTCTTTTTATGTTTTTTTGTTTTTTATCAAGCCGGTTACTAGCAGACTATGTATCCACCCAAAATTAGAGCTGACAGAGAAAAGGGAAAAAATATTGGTGAGACGTGTGACACGGAAGCTAGCGTTGTGCTAGTAGCAAAAGTGAGGCATGTATGATGATGTGCTGCATAGACAATACCAGCGTACCGGATGACCCATAGTACTTGGTACTGCTGCAGACGCCGTTGGTGAGTCCGTCAGGATGGGGGAGAGCACATGCCTCAAGACTACTGTCAAATTTGCTCGCGCCGTGATTGAGGTCTTTGGACCGGAGTATCTCAGAGAACCAAATGCACGGGACACGGGAGAGGTTGTTGGCAATTGGACAGGCAAGGGGGTTTCCAGGAATGCTCAAATCAATTGATTGCATGCAGTGGCAATGGAAAAACTGCCCCAAAGGTCCGCGGGTAATGTATCAAGGTCACACCAGCGAGGCCACCATCATACTAAAAGCTGTGGCATCACATGACTTATGGATTTGACATGCTTTCTTTGGAATGCCCGGTTCTCACAACGGCATCAACGTGCTTCAACGATCTCCAGTGTTCAGGAGGCTTTGCAATGGGGAATCATCGCCGTGCAACTACGCCTGTCAACGGCCGGGACTACAACATGGGGTACCAACATTTGTTATTTACGTGCGACATTGTGGTGCATGATCAACGTGCATGTATTTGCATGGATTTGAGAGTTAGGATTTAAGATATGTGGATGCACAGAAGGAAATATGAGGGCCCGTCCGGATGCGCCCGCGGGCGGGATTTGAGATATGTGGATGCACAGAAGGAAATATGAGGGCCCGTCCGGATGCGCCCGCGGGCGTGCCCGGATGCGTCCGCGGGCGTTTGAGGGGCCGGATTTGCCAAATCCGGTTGTAGATGCTCTAAAAATTCTTCATATCCTTTCCTGACGAGGCCCCGGTCTGATTCGTTCAATGGCAATGCCTTCACTTTTGGTGAGCCACCTTGAAGGTCCGCAAAGCTGCATATCAATGATGGAGCCGCGTCGAGCTCGGGTGAGGAGGTGAACCATCATTCTTTTTCTTCGATGGCTGATGTGGTGGTGCCGGAGGCAGGTGACAGGTGTTGGTGTCAAGCTCAGAGATGTTTTGCTATCTTTTCACTTATGTCATGTCGGTCTTTACGTGACTTGTACTTTGTTTTTTATGATATATGAATGAGACACATACTACTATAGAAAAAAAGAAGTTAACACACAATTAGTTTGGCCAAAGAGATCGCCTAAGCCCGGGCGCAAGCCAAAAACAGACGTGGCAGATTCTGAAAAAAAAACGACGTGCCAGAAGAATTGGTGTTTCATCAATCAACCTTTTCTGATTTTAAAGGCGCCATCCAATTTTTGGCTCGTCACACTTATCACGCGCGTATCTATCGGCCTTCCCAAACTCCGCTCCCACCTCCCCCATTATTTGCAATAACCTCCGATCCAACTGGCCTAGCCGGCTCGAACGCCGATTCTCGACTCATATTCCAGGTGCCTTCTCACACGCGACCTTCTCCTCCAACGCCAGTCCCATCGCCGCCTCCCTGTTCACCAGCTGTAACGGAGCCGCCGTCCTCACCCACGGGAACGGAGCCGCCGGCGACCGCCCATCCGGCCTGCGGAATACGACGTCACTGCTTGTTCTTCATCCACACGTTGGATTGAAGGTGAGAATGCCGGCTCTTGTCATCAGTTAGAACTAAGGCAACATATGAGATGATTTAAAATGGAAGAATGGATCCCGCTTATTCTGTGCATGAACCCATCATGAGATCTTATGGGTTTTCTCTGAATTTTGCTCCGTCCACAACATCGTGATCCGCCTCTCTATGCTTGTCGCCGGCGTCGAACTCTCTCCATGGACACTTCACGCAGTCAGCTCGAACGCCAACGCCACCCTCCTGACCGGGGCGATCGGAGCCGCCAGCCACACCCAGCCACCCAGGGGACCGGAGCCAGCGGCCACCACCCACCTGGCCTGTGCGATACGACGGTACTGCTTCCTCTTCATCCACCTATTCGCATCACGGTTAGAACACCTGGTATTTTTACACCCCTTAGACAACAGTGAGGTCAATATAATCAAAAACTTTGTATATAAATATCAAATGGCAGAATACATACCACGTGTTGTTCACATTAACGACAGTAGAGAAAATTTAGGAAGTAATCATTAATCACCGATCAATCTGTGTGGTAAACGTACACCTCTGGAGAGGTAGTAACAACGAAGTAATTAAATTAAATAGCCTATCATAGTAATTTTGTGCTCTGTAAGAAACAGGTGGAACAATTACAGTATGGTACAACCCCATAGCTTATGTTTATTCTCTGACTTGACCCAGTAGCTGGTTGTGCATATTTTCCAGGAATGGCCAGTTCTCCTACAAGTTGTGCCGACACACAATTACCAGACTTAACCAATCCGGTATATTTTTTTCCCAGTTAGGTTAAAATCTTTGAAAACACATAGTTCTTTTACCTTTACATGTATTTCAGGCTTTTTTGGATGAACTCAGTGTGAAACATGCAAATATGAGGTTAATGTGCTCACCGATAAGGTTCGCGCAAACGATTGATGGATTAGATGACGAGCACCTAAAGGCCATCTGCACTCAAACTGGTCTTGGAGGGCTAACAAAGATGAAGTCAGTGTCTCTCCGACGTATTATGTTGGTGCTGCTAGCGAAGAGCTACATCCACAACATGCAGAGTATTCACATTGCTGGTAAGGACATTTCTATAACTCCAACGGATGTCTATCAATTAATGGACCTTCCAATAGAGGAAAATATATATATATGGAAATGAGAAAACCAAAAGACGAAAACCTATTAAGGGCTTATCAAACAGATGGAAGACTTAAGCTGAGTGACCTCGAGGACAAAATTAAAGCCTCCAAAACTTCAGATGATCATTTCATCAGGCGGTTTGTTTTGTATGCTATTGGCATTATTTTAGCACCCACGGTACAAGATTATGTCGACTCCAAATATTTCGTCCTTGTTGAAGATGTCGCAAGAATTCCCAATTTTAACTGGGGATGTTTCACACTGAACCATTTGATAGCATCCATCAATACTTTTAATTATAAGGATCAAGTCAATCTACAAGGAAATCTAGCTTTGCTCCAAGTAAGTGCTACAACAGTAGTTGTCATTCAACTATTATTCATATGATGCATATCTCTCTATCATTGATGAACTAATATTTCATATAGTTTTGGTATTGGGAACATGTTCGTGCTGGATCGATTTTGTATTCTCGTATACCCCGTCCGCTGATGGCACGGTGGGATGAAGCCACATGTAAAATAAGACATGAGGCTTATGATAAAGGAGGCCTATATAACGGATTGGTACCTTTCTAGACTTGACTTCTATATTTACCATATTTATTTCTTAGTACTAATTCTTTATATCTTTTCAAAGGTTGTCATGAACATCGGCGGTCTGGAGCCAACTAACATTACAAATGACCAGCATACCAACAAAGATACACATGCGGATGAAGATGCTATCTATCGACCACAACCACGAGGTCAAACTATGAGTAGCCAACAAGTAAGTTGCTCCAAGACACATCCTTTTCAATAACACAACAAAGGTCACACCTAACCATACTTATTTTTCTTCTAACAAAACGAGTTGACATTTCTTTTATGCAGATGGACATGATACTTCAAACCCAGAACGATCTATTTGCAGAACAAGAGAAAAAGTTGGTCAAATAAGTAGTAGAAGTAGAGCACAAATTAGATAAAAGAATAATCACCATGACCGAGGATGTGATAAATATAAGGGGTAAAATTGCCACTCAACCTAGGTTGTCCAAGCTGGAGGACGAAGTTGGAGACCTCAAAAGGGAAGTTGGAGACCTCAAAAGGGAACTCCATGTAAGTGATACTACAACATCAATTTTACCCATAACTTCCTATATTTTCATTCTATGAATTTCATGTTACAGGAATTAAGATCCCTAGTTGAAACAAACAAAAAATCAACGACGAACAATGCATACGTACAGGTGATAACTATGGCCCATAACCTTGCTAACATGAGCTAATTTCTGTTCATTGACCAACTCCTAATTTTAGGAACAAGAGCAACCAAGCAATGACAACTTTTCATCAACTCCTGGGTTTGACGCATGGAAAGCACAGACTTCTGTTGGTACACCTAGTGCAAAACCTGTGGTGCAAAACGAGGAGTTGGACCAAGACATCCCACCACGGAAGCCTGTATTCAATAATGATTACATATTGACAGATGAAGACTAGGAGGCTGCACTTTTCATCCGAGGGAGTCACGACCTTGTTGAGGTAGTTCACATCAAAGACATTGTGCTAACAGTTCATCAACTCAAGCCAAATGTTAGCAAACTATTCTTCGTCGATGACGTACGGCCCGTATACTGCAATCTACATCAAGTATTCTAAATTGTGCCATATTACATGACAAATTTTGCAGGTTATTAATGCATATGCACACATTAGCAATGTTGCAACTGATGCTACATCATTCATTTCCACCGTAGAAAGTAGAAGATTGCTAGGCGAATTTGGGGGTATTCCAATGGGATGCAAAAGCCCACATGTTGCTAATGTAGCAACGAAATTTGTAGGATGCAAAATGGTATGCATGTTTCCTGACTTGTTTAATTGTATATCTTGATTTTCCCTAAATTGAGTCCGCTTTAATTTTCCGCCAGGTACGTGTCCCAATGAATGTGCACAGCATGCACTGGTTATTACTCGTGTTTAATTTAGACAAAGAAGAGATCCAGGTCCTAAACTCCATCCAAGCATATCGTGACATTGCCAATGAAACTGCACTGGTAATCTTGCTCTCTTGCTTCCTCTTACCTCATGTGACACTTTTTGAAAAGCACTGACGCAATCCCTTGAATTACTCCTCATACACCAGGTGGAGTCCATTCAGGCGTGTATCAATGAAGCGGTCCAGGATGGCTTGGTAACACCGCCTAAACCCATCAATATTACCCAGTGGAAAACCACTTGCTATACTAACATACCACAACAGACGGATGGGTACATATAGGCAGCTACATGATTCCTCACCTACATTACAATACTTAACTTCAACTTTACATCATAGTTATTCCTGTGGGGCATACACACTCAAATACATGTTGACATGGGACGGAGACAAAATTACTGAGGATTTCACACAGGTCTGCCGAACACTAAATTACATTTGCAATCATGCACTACCTATGCTTCACCGCTATCCTAACCTATGCGTCGCTATCTAATTCAGGCAGAAATACATATTTTCAGCTGGAAAATATGTTCAAGCCTGCTGCGTTCGGATTGCAACAAGCTTCAAAAAAAAATCATACAAGAATCCTATAAAGGTAAGTTCTACACAACTAGCATTTCATGTCACGTAGTTCCTACCTTTCATGATTGCATGTAACGCACCACTATTTCCTCTACAGAAGGACGAGTACGAAGCCAGCATTCCAGAGGAACGAAAATGTGCAGACGACGACGTCACGATTGTCAGCAACCCTGATGTTACAAACAAACCAGACACATCAGGTGCCCCAAAGCGTAAGCGTGGATGCCCGAGGAAGAATGCCCCATCCTAGTAATCCAGTGAAACAACAATTTGACACAGAGACTATCGCTAAACAAGTGGAGTCAAAAAGACGCAAGCGCAAACCATCAAACACCGTGTCCAGCCCATTCGTACAACCATGAATGGGCTACACGGAGAGGCACTTCAAGGGCAGATCCAACTGATTGATCTTCATAGCATGTTCTTTGAATTAAAGACTACACTTATGTTCTAATGTTTTTGCATATTATTTGTATGCTTATGTCCATCCAAATGCTTGAATTTTTATTGGTTCTTTTTAGGAAAAACCCAGCTAATGAGCTGCAAGTTCCACTTCTATCATTTGCACCATCTGATCCATACCTTTCTGCATTGGAGTAACTTTACATCTAAAACACTACCATAAGTGACTACTTACAAACGCATGCTCCCCATTCTAACGACGCCATACACTACGTAAGTATACAGTTCTGGTTTAAGTGGATGATGATTATGGCTGAGGCAGGGTAATTAAGGAAGAAAAATCATAACATATAGAACACATGAGCAATGATGTAAATATCATGGTTACACTACTATTTCTCACATCACGAGTTGAGTGGGAGATTATTACCTCGCCAGCAAAAAGAACAGAATCAATAATGCAGCTAGCTTGATGGATTACTTCATTCCACTCCACAAGAAAAATTTTAGGCTGCAGCACCAGCAGTCAATGCACACACAGAACCGTATTGTCAAATGCCAGCCTCTCCTGCAGAAAATAAGAAGGAATAGCATCAGGAACACCATGTACCATTTTTATGCTGATATAGACATGTTGACAAGAGTTGGTACATTGCAGCTTGTGTTTCGCATCAAAACTAATGCGATACATGGAGCTAACGAATTTACAACTAATAAATCTAGGCCTAAGTCTGTTGGGTAACAATACTGAAACAGATGTCCCAGCTAGCTTTACTCTAACAGAGTTTTGCTTACTAACTACACAGCTAGGACGACAATGAGAACCAGGCAACCAGCATAAGATCATCGAAGAACAAACAGATGCTAAACTTGCTCATTGGCAAAATAGGTTGTGCACGCGAACATAACAGAGAGGACTAAAATAAGGGACATACTTCTTCTGTTCCATATTTGTCGACAATGATTATGGCTGAGGCATGATAAGCACATGTAGCAACGCGTGCAAAGCGGGCAAGAAATTCATATGAAGTAGGCATTCTTCCAAATTGAGCCAATTCTGGTTTTCGAAGATATACTTTACATAACTACTGTCCATTTTCTACAGTGCCATACATTGCCTAAATATTCAGAACTATGTTTGAGGCGCGGGTCATGTATGTCTTGAGCACCCGGTTCACCCTCTCCTCGTCCCACATGAACCCCTAGATGTTCTGCACCCACTCGAAGCAACTCACCATCACTCCGCCGGAGTTGGCCATGATGTCCGGTAGGATCAGCACGCCCTTCTTTGCCAGAATCTGCACCACGAACATGAACATTTCTCTGCCGTCAGTCAATGTGTGAATGTGTCAACAAATGCAGCTTAGTTTTGTGGCAAAATGTTGGTGTTCTTGCCTCGTCGGCCTCGGGGTCTGTTGGGTGGTTAACAGCCTCGATGATGTACTTTGCTTTGATGGCATCAACATTGTCCCTAGTAGAAGAAGAAAATCAAACGGACTTTTTATTAACAAAAATGTATTCAGATACACAAAAAATAACAGCCAGGAGGATACTTTAACTAAGCTTCTGAGCAGTAATCTGATAAAGATTGGATGAAGTGAGATGGGACGAGGAAATAGAAGATTACTTGTTTATAACTCCTCCCAGAGCTGTCGGGATGAGCACGTTGCACTCTTCTGTGAGCAGCAAGGCCGGGTCGACGGCGTCGCCTCCGTCAAAGCCCTTGATCCCGCGGTTCTCTGCCGAGTGCTTCATCAGCTTGGCTATGTCAATGCCATTGGAGTTCTTGACAGCCCCTGTGATATCTCTCATGGAGACCACCTTGCCACCAGCTTCAGTGATCAATTGGGCAACCCAAGAGCCAATATTGCCAAATACCTGAAAAAGGCAAGAAGATGATAATTGCTCATCTGTGCAAAATGTAGATGAAGAAACATAGTTCTGGCCTTGGTCCACAATGTATGGCGCCATTGTACACAACAATTATTACTAGCATTGTGTAGGCATGCTTGTATATATTTGGCAGAATATATTACTTGTGGGTGCTCATTGTGTGCTCCTCTGCCCTTTAATTTCAGCGCGTGAGGTGGGAGATTAGAAAGATACTGACATATCAAGCACAGAACTTTGCAATTGCCACTGATGGTGTCTCCATTGTAAGCCTAAGCTTTGACAAGATGCTTGTCTCTAGATTATAAATGGGAAACATCTTAGCTTTGCGTGAAAATTAAAGAGATTGGCAAAAATTTCCGTGGCAATTTAAATGCGCAAAAGACCAAAGAAAAAGCAAATAATCTTAGTGAGTTCAGATAAAACAGAGAATTACCTTAAGAAGAGTTCAATTGCAATATCTTGATATTACACTAAAATTAAAAGCTGGATGGTCAGTCTAGTGGCAGAACAACAATCATCTTTTGGCAAATAAAACGTCTGCTTACAAATTTTAAGTTTTCGGAAGCAGCCATGGATTTCACCTGGAAAAGAACATCGAAGAGAAAAAACAACGTCCTACAACTGCTCCATCAGACACGAATGGGCAGAATAAAGGGATATGTTGTATGTTCTTCCCTACGGCTAAACAATTGCTGAAAATTGTCACTTTCCTAAACCAGAAGGGTTGCAGTAGCAAATTTCTACTTAGTAGTGAGCAAGTGTAGATGATTTTGGTCCTTCTGTCTTCTATCAATCCTTATCCAAGATGGCAAATTATGGCACAAACGATGTATAACTTATTAATATGATTCCTGCGCTTTGTACGTGACGAACAATAACACTGCAAATATCATTCTACAAGAATTTTGATTCCTCTCCAGGGTAACTGCATAGCTCCCCATGTGCATCAATCGACAAAGCACAAATCTATCGTGTATCTACGCCGCTAGGCCATCGCACATCCAACCACTTCCTCGCTTGGAACCACCGAATTGAACTGCCCAATCAAATCAATACATGTCGGGATCAACATAGGGGATGAAGGGGGGGGGGGGAGCAAGAGACCGTACGTACCATGTCGGGCAGGATGACCTGCAGTCCGGCGGGGCCGATGTCAACCTGGGCGACCTCGACCAGCAGCGGCGACTGCAGCATTGGTAAGGTCGACGACTAGATGCAGGAGTTGGGGACGACCTCGTCCGGGCACGGCTGCTCCCCCTCCTTGGCGGCATGGGCGGACAAGACCTCTTCTGGGAGGCCGAGGTCAGCGACGGGAGTCCGACGATGCCGCTGCCACGACCACCTGCCTCCTCCGCTGAAGATGCCGCCGCCGCTGCTGAACATGGACGCCGATCTGGTCGATTACTCAGCGAGGAGCGGGGAGGAGAAGGCGCAGGAGAAGCGGCTGAGCCGGCGGCGCAGCGACCGACAGAGGAGGAGGCGCGGAGAGGGGGGGGGGAAGAAGCATGCGGCGGCGCAACGACACTGCAGAGGAGGAGGCGCAGAGAGGGGATCGACAGAGGGGGAAGAAGCATGCGTGGCTACGTTTCTTTTTTCCTTTTCTCCCAGCGCTGCACACTAAATTGGACGAATCTAACCTTTTGAAAAATGATTTGCCCCACCATAATCTTGTAATGGTCCCACAGTTATTTGTAATTTCATGTAATTTTACTCTCGTAACTCCTATTTCTCCACCGTTTGATCATAGTGAATGGACGGCCCCTAAATTCGCCAATCACTGTAACAGTTGTAATTTTTTATGCAACAACATTTTTGTAGTATGCAACCCATCTTTTCAATCTAATCAATTCAATCCAACCTATAAAGGACAAAAACCACACCTCTCCTTATAGTTATAGCCACCATATTTTTTCGTAAGAATTAGACCCACACTCTCATGACATAGACCATAATACATCATAGTTTGTTAACGAAGCCTCGCGAGTGTTCACGGATTTAACGAGTTTTAAAGACGGAGCCAAGCATGATTTTTTGGCTCATTAAGCTTAACGAGCCAGGCAGCTTTTTAATCCACCCCTGCGCCCGAGAAACCCTCGTGCAACCCCCTGCAGGCCTGTGCCGCCCTGCTTGACCATGCCGACTCAAACCCGCGTCGCCCTGCCTCCCCCGTGGCCACCCTGCCGCGCCGCACCTTGTCGTCGTTGCACCATCACACATACAAGCCCAATGTCGGTCATGTGACGGACAACGTCATCCGTGACATTGATTGTGGGCCCTAGGCTTGTTTAATGGAAAATAAAAATAATACGGAGAAGATGCTTACGGGAACTAAGAAATTACCTGACCAGCCAACTTATCTTAAGTTACATAGACTTTCCCATAGAGCCAGTTTTACGGGAAGGTTGTTACAGGAGCTATAAAACTATTTGGTTTGTAAGATTGGAAAATGTACAACTTTTTTCCCATATGGTTGACTGTCCGTGCAACTTCAAAGGAAAAGTTATACAATTTCTTTCCCTTTCCTGTGTAAGTTGCGGCTAGGGCAAATTTTTTCCTTTCGATTCTTCGATGGTCAGCCCGCAGATTCGCGTCCCCTTTGTCTGTCACTCCGGCGGTTGGTGGCGAGGAGAGGAAATCCAGTGTCTTGGCTCATACGGATCGCAATGCTTCTTCTTTAAGTTGATCTTCCGGCCTTTGATCCTCCTTGAGTTCATTCATCTAAACGGAATTGATGGACCTCCGTCCTAGATTTTTGTCATCTCCTTGGGCGACGTGGTTAATTTTTCTGCTAGATTTTTGTCATCTCCTTGGGCGACGTGGTTAATTTTTCTGCTCGTGGGTGCGATATGGTGAGATCCGGTGTCAGGCACTTTAGATCGATTCAAGAGTTCAACGTTGATGGCGAAGGCTCCTATGAAGACTTTCTGACTATCAGTATCATCGATGTGATGAGGTCGGTTTCATTGGGAAGCGGCGACAACGGTTCGTTCTGATAGCGGTAGTGGTCGTTTGATGGTCCAAAGAGCTCAATGTAAGTTGTATTTTGTGTGCGGTGCCTTGAACATATGGTAAAATTTTATAATACATTTGGGCCATTTTTGCAATAAGAAAAGATAAATTATTTCACTGCTTTGGGTAATTTGAACAAAAAATTAATAAATTTGGGAGGCCATGGGTGCGCGGTAGATCCCGGCCTTTGCCCGCGGGAGGGCTCCGTTTTTAGGTGTTTCTTCAAGTTTTGTAGGGTTTGTGTCTTGCTCAGGTAGACGAAACGACGGTGGCTACCTGAAGATGGAACAAGGTTCTCCTCGCCTAGCCTCCGTCCCGTTAGTGCTTCTAGCACCGTCGGAGGGCGCGTGGAGGTGTGTCTCCGGCGGATCTCGCGGGTTTCGGTCGGTGAGTGCCTTTGGTGCTTGGATCGGGTCTTTATTTCTCGTTCTTCGCGTGTCTTTAGTTTAGATCCTTTCGATCTACGCTTCTCTTCATCTGTGGTGGTTACTGTTCTGGTGTGTTGGTTTTATGGGGCCTTAGCATGACAACTTCCTGACTGTCTACTACAACAAGTTGTGCCCGACTCCGACACGGGAGGGGCGATGACGGCGGCGCACCTTCGGCTCGTTTCAACGCTTGTAGGCGTCGCTAGGTGTTCTACGTAGCTGGATGTAATTTTAGTTATTTCTGGTGTTTGTTGTACTTTCATAAGTAAAAAATAAATAGATCGAAAGTTTCTCAAAAGAAAAAGAAACAACACTTCAATAGCTCACGTAAACCTCTTTTTTCTTAAGGATTTCATAAAAACTAGATGATACCCCTGCACGTTGCTGCGGGACTTTGTGGTTTCCATGAACAGATTCAAAGAAAAGCATATATGTACGAATGAATATTAAATACAGCTTGAAATGCTGAACATTACAATTACATTCTAAATATTGGTATTGGAGATCCAATGGAATATTTATATTTACATTTGAAATGTTGAGCAAACATATTTCTGCACAAGCATAAAGAGAATTATCAGTAACGTGCATCGATTCCTCTCTCAAGTAACTATGTTGTATTTTAAGAGCATTGAAGTAATTCTAGTACACTTGGTTAGCCTATAGTTGCTCCAGATGAGGCATTTGTTCACCTACAAAGAAGTTCAAATTCGTGTGGCCAAATCTTAACAACTGGAAAAATAAAGTATGGGCATATGATAGTACAGCTAAAGCATATCCAAAGAGGCATCAAGAATAGCATACATCGATATAATTCTTTATTTGCTAAGGAAGCAGTACCGTACAAAAACAAAACTAATTTATTTATTTATACTGGCATGATAACTTTTTTGAAAGGCTTATACCTATAGGTTGTACCTTGTCTAGAAATTCCCTCCTCAGATGATTTTATGTTTTGCATTCGTAACAAAGAAAAAATTCGAAGTTGAGTTGTACTTGCCATTCTTGGTTCTTCAAAAAAACTGAAATTGGAGAATAGACTCTTCATGTTTATCTGGATATTTTGTGTAGCCACTCCATTAAGATCGCCGATGAGCGGAAGCTGCAAGATCTCCTACAAAAGCGAGGCACGACAGTGAGGCAACATGTTCTTCAACAACTGGAAGAAAAGTTTTAAACTTTTAGTGTGTACGACATCCCATAGGGCTAGGGAAACAACCTGCAGTGCTACAATCCGATGATATCTTTTGGTTTTGTTTTGAGCATGCATGACAAAATGAATAGTGAAACTCTGGCCCTCCATCTACCGTAACCATCCATGTTTCATTGTTCTGTTGTAGGAAATTAGATAGCAAAATTTAACAATAATCCATAAGAGGAACCAATAAACGTGTATAGATGGGATGCAAACTAATGCAAGTATTCATTCGTCTGCAAACATAATTGCTGAAGGCATGGGAAAGATAATAATCGTAAAATTATAGAGGATAACCTCACGGTAAGTGGCAAGATAGTGTACCAGCAGGCGGCTGTAACTCCAATTTTCTCCGAGCATTATAACTTGTATTATGAGAGTAACATACATAAAGGGATCAAATAAATAGCATGGTGAGGCTAATTTGAGCGGTATAATCAGGGATTAAGGTAAGATGGTGCAAACTGGTATGTACTCCCATATTCGTGTTTCTATGAAAGTCATGTATCATGGTAACCCTGCAGTATTGCTTAATTTCAAGACATGAAATTATTCTAGAAATTGTTATTTTCCTGAAAACAGTGGACTGAAAATTTATTTAGTCAATAAATAGAACATGAGTTGAGGAGGGACTGTTGGTTATTCATATGGCTGCATGAATATTTCTTTTCTAAGTCTACAACACCGTGCATGAAGGTGAAATTTGGTGATCATCTGCATATTGTGAATGTCCTTGCGGATCTGTTGTTGACTCACATGGGTATGAAGAGAATAGGCGGACGACATTAGTGACAAAGATATCAATGGATATAAGATTTAAATGGGTGCAGTTGCGCATGTACTCAAAAGCAATACAGATGTCTGTTTCAACAGTGAGAGTAATAAGAATATACAACAATGAAGTACTAAGCTGTCATCAGGCCATGACTCATCTTCTTCGTACAAATAATCGTGTTCATTTGTAGTTCTCACCTGAAAACTTTGAGGCAGCTCATAACATAATATGATGCTTTGTTGAAACTCTGACGTGTCGCTGCATGAAATGATAAGAGATTGAGGTTTAGTTAGTAGCATCCCAAAAAAAAGTTAGGAAACAGAATAGCATGCCAGAATTGATTCTTACAATCTGGACTTTCCAATATTCCTAAAAATCTGGTCCTTTTTCTTGGCCACCTGAAAATTAGCTCCACCCAAATGGAAGTTTCCAACTTGTATGATACGTGTGAACCCACTGTCATCTGCATTAACAAACTTGCATAAAAAAATCGAGATGTTCCTAATTAATTACATGCCAAAGCATGAAGAAATCAGGCTGCAGAAGTAAATTAGGTAAGTCGTAATCATACCCAAAATGATTCCTTTTCCTAATATCGCATCAAAAAGAAAGAAAGTAAATTAATGCCCAATCAGATTTTCTAATTCAAAAACAATCCTTTTTTCGGGACTTCTAACCAATCTGGGAGAAAACGTATATACTTCGTTGCTTCCGATTCTTGGATTACTCTATGGTGCAGCCGACGCAACTAACTCTTGGCGAGGCCATCACTGCTGAGAAGAGCACGGCGGGTAGAATCCTCTGGGATTGTGGCTTCATCGAGGATCTGGGATTCAGGGTGGCCGGCGATAGAAAGGCGGCCTAGCCCGCGCTCCTACCATAGAGATGTGGAGGAGAGGCCGAGTGGCGGGATGTGAGAGGAGGTACGGCGCAGACCAAATTCGGCCATGTCTTCCTCCATGATCTGCGTCGGCGGCAAGGGAACCACGAATCACGATTGGCCCGCATCCGAACTCCGAGAGCGAGCGTGGGGGATGGGGGGCATACTGGCGGACGTGCAGGCGGATTGCAGCAGATCGGTGGGGAGGGAGCAAACCTCCAGATTGACAGCGGAGCGAGACTGATCGATCTTGGATTTGTTAGGCAGACCAAGAAGACAGACCGGAGAGGCACCGGACGGCTTGGGAATTAAAGGTGAAAGTGGAAGTGGAACGGGAAGAGGAAGGGGAGACCTGCGTGGAAGTGGAAGGGAAGACCTGCGAGAGCTGCTGAATCAGGGGAGAGCGAGAGAGGATGCGCGTGAGGTCAGATTGTGGTGGGTCCCTTAGGCCTTAGCAGTAACCGAACACCCATGTGGCAGGGTTGTTGTACTCGTTGGTCCTATATGTAAGTCACTGACAGGATGCTGATGTGGCAAGTATGTTGAGATGGATAAGCTGCATGTTAAGAGAAATAGGTTAGTGGGGATGAATTATTTAGATATCATAGATTTTTCCCAACTCCCCTCATATTTACGGGAGCATACCCCTTTCAGTATAATTTGACAGACAAAAAACCGCGTAAAAGTTCATAGGAGTTAGGAATCATTAAGCTTGTAACTCGCTTTTTAATGAGTAGTCAATCATTAATTTTACCTTTGTTAAATTTAACGAGCTTAACGAAGAAGCTAAATGAATTTCACGAGTAGCTCGTTAAGCCCATTAGCACAACACAACATATATTTTTTATGCAACAACATTTTTGTAGTATGCAATCCATCTTTTCAATCTAATCAACTCAATCCAACCTATAAAGGACAAAAACCACACCTCTTCTTATAATTATAGCCACCATATTTTTTTGTAAGAATTAGACCCACACTCTCATGACATAGACCATAATACATAATAGTTTGTTAACGAAGCCTCGCGAGTGTTCATGGACTTGACGAGTTTAAAAGACGGCGCCAAGCATGATTTTTTGGCTCATTAAGCTTAACGAGCCAGGCAGCTTTTTAATCCACCCCTGCGCCCGAGAAACCCTCGTGCAACCCCTTGCAGGCCCGTGCCGCCCTGCTTGACCATGCCGACTCAAACCCACGGCGCCCTGCCTCCCTCGTGGCCACCCTGCCGCGCCACACCTTGTCGTCGTTGCACCATCACACATACAAGCCCAATGTCGGTCATGTGACGGACAACGTCATCCGTGACATTGATTGTGGGCCCTAGGCTTGTTTAATGGGAAATAAAAATGATACAGAGAAGATGCTTATGGGAACTGAGAAATTACCTGACCAGCCAACTTATCCTAAGTTACATAGACTTCCCATAGAGCCAGTTTTACGGGAAGGTTGTTACAGGAGGTATAAAACTATTTGGTTTGTAAGATTGGAAAATGTACAACTTTTTTTTCCCATATGGTTGACTGTCCGTGCAACTTCAAAGGAAAAGTTATACAATTCCTTTCCCTTTCCTGTGTAAGTTGCGGCTAGGGCAATTTTTTTCCTTTCGATTCTTCGATGGTCAGCCCGCGGATTCGCGTCCCCTTTGTCTGCCACTCCGGCGGTTGGTGGCGAGGAGAGGAAATCCAGTGTCTTGGCTCAGATGGATCTCAATGCTTCTTCTTTAAGTTGATCTTCCGGCCTTTGATCCTCCTTGAGTTCATTCATCTAAACGGAATTGATGGACCTCCATCCTAGATTTTTGTCATCTCCTTGGGCGACGTGGTTAAGTTTTCTGCTCGTGGGTGCGATATGGTGAGATCCGGTGTCAGGCACTTTAGATCGATTCAAGAGTTCAACGTTGATGGCGAAGGCTCCTACGAAGACTTTCTGACTATCAGTATCATCGATGTGATGAGGTCGGTTTCATTGGGAAGCGGCGACAACGGTTCGTTCTAATAGCGGTAGTGGTCGTTTGATGGTCCAAAGAGCTCAATGTAAGTTGTATTTTGTGTGCGGTGCCTTGAACATATGGTAAACTTTTATAATACATTTGGGCCATTTTTGCAAAAAGAAAAGATAAATTATTTCACTGCTTTGGGTAATTTGAACAAAATTTTAATAAATTTGGTTTATTAAAAAAAGAGAAATAATTTTGTACAAATGTGTTTACCAAGAAAAAATGTTAAAATGTGTTTATTTTATAGATTAGAGATAACTGTTTGGGCTAATCATGAAATAATTTAGTTTAATCCACTTCTCTCACACACACACAACCATGGATGCCTTTGCTTCCCAAATACGTATGGCACAAGCGTGCACAAACTCGCTCCACGATAAAACCACTATCCCCTTTCCCAAAGAGAAAGAGGCGACCTCGTCTTCCGCCTCGTGTGGACGCTCCTCCGGCGACAGATCCCGACGGGCTCCCCTCCCCTGACGGCCTTCATGGCTGGCGGTGTGGATGGGGGTCGCGTTGCGCGTGGATCATATATAGTTGTAGGTAGAGGGCCTAACTTTAATGCCCTCGATGCAGCTATATCTCCCACGTGTCGAAGCATGACTTAGAGGCATAATCGCATTGAAAGCAATGTCGCAAGTGAGGTAATCTTCACACAACCCATGTAATACATAAGGGAAAGAGATACATAGTTGGCTTACAATCGCCACTTCACATAATTACATAAATAAAGCATTACGTCAACCAATTACAATCAAGGCCCGACTACGGAGCCAAAATAAAAGAAGACTACCCCAAAAGCGACAAGGTCCCCCGATTGACCCCAACTGGGCTCCACTACTGAACAACTAGAACGAAACAATACAAAGGACAAGATCTTCATCGAGATCCTCCTTGAGCTTGGTTGCGTCATCTGAACGGACTCATCGGCACCTGCAAGCTGGTTTTGGAAGTAATCTGTGAGTCACGGGGACTCAGCAATCTCGCACCCTCGCGATCAAGACTATTTAAGCTTATAGGAAGGGTAAAAGGTATGAGGTGGAGTTGGAGCAAGCGACTAGCATATATGGTGGCTAAAACATACACAAATGAGAGCGAGAAGAGAAGGTAAAGCACGATCGTGAAACTATGATCAAGAGGTGATCCAAGAACAACTTACGTCAAGCATAACTCCAACACCGTGTTCACTTCCCGGACTCCGCCGGAAAGAGACCATCACGGTTACACACGCGGTTGATGCATTTTAATTAAGGTCAACTTCAGGTTTTCTACAACCGGACGTTAACAAATTTCCATCTGCCCATAACCGCGGGCACGACTTTCAAAAGTTCAAATCCCTGCAGGGGTGTCCCAACTTAGCCCATGACAAGCTCTCACGGTCAACGAAGGATATTCCTTCTAGCGGGAAGACCCGATCAGACTCGGAATCCCGGTTACAAGACATTTCGACAATGGTAAAACAAGTCCAGCAACACCGCCCGAATGTGCCGACAAATCTCGATAGGAGCTGCACATATCTCGTTCTCAGGGCACACTCAGATGAGACATCCTACGAGTAAAACCAAATCTCAAGTTGCCCCGAGGTGGCCCCGCAGTCTGCTCGGTCGGACCAACACTCAGAGGAGCACTGGCCCGGGGGGGGGGGGTTAAAATAATGATGACCCTTGAGTCTGCAGAACCCAAGGGAAAAAGAGGCTAGGTGGCGAATGGTAAAACCAATGTTGGGCATTGCTGGAAGAGTTTTATTCAAAGCGAACTGTCAAGGGGTTCCCATAATAGCCCAACCGCGTAAGGAACGCAAAATCCGGGAACATAACACTGATATGACGGAAACTAGGGTGGCAAGAGTGGAACAAAACACCAGGCATAAGGCCGAGCCATCCATCCTTTACCAAGTATATAGATGCATTAAGTAAATAAGATATATTGTGATATCCCAACAATGATTATGTTCCAACAAGGAACAACATCTCCATGTTCCAACAAGGAACAACTTCAATCTTCACCTGCAACTAACAACGCTATAAGAGGGACTGAGCAAAGCAGTAACATAGCCAAACAACGGTTTGCTAGGACAAGGTGGGTTAGAGGCTTGGTTCAACAATATAGGAGGCATGATAAGCAAGTGGTAGGTATCGCAACATAGGCATAGCAAAAGAGCGAGCATCTAGCGAGCAAAGATAGAAGTGATTTCGAGGGTATGGTCATCTTGCCTGAAATCCCGCAAGGAAGAAGAACGAGTCCATGAAGAAGACAAATGGACGTAGTCGAACGGTTCCTCACAAACGCGATGTTATCGGAACCAACCCGAAGAAGCAACACCGGAAAGAAGCAAACAACATAGTAAACAACCACGACATGAACATGGCAGGATGCACAATCAAGTATGATGCATGTCCGGTTTAATGATACATGGCATGGCATGGCAAAGAGCAACAAACCACACTACAAATTAAGTGGAGCTCAATATGCAACGGAGTTGCATATTGAAGAAAACACCACATGACTTATTTAGTTCTCTCTTGTTTATGTACCCAACAAGATTAAATGTTGATTAACATGGCAAGAGGGTGAAGCATAATAAAACTACCTATCTAGTCAAGTTTAAATGAGGCCGGAAGCAACGAACAACAATTCCGGTAAATCCCCATATGCATACATTAGGTTTGGTACTGTTCTGCCTAAACCATATTTTAGAGTTATTAAACATGCAAAGTGAGCACACCATGTTAAACTAGGCATTTTTCTACCCCATTTACATCTAAAGTTTGTTTAAAACCGAGCTACGGTTAATTAGTTATGAAATAAAGCAGTTTAGCATGGAATTTGAGCAAATTTAATCAAACAACATTTTAAACATTTCAAACATAGATGAAAGTTGGATATTATGAATCTAGACAAAATTCTAAGCAAGTTTCATATATAAAACATTTTAATCAGATGCACAGTTGTGAAGTTATTAAATGCATGAAGCATGAGGGTTGTTCTGTAAAACTGTAAACCTCTGGATAAATAGATAAATCACTCCTCAGGAAAAAAACAGGAGTCGGGCCGAAACTGCAGACTGGCCCAACAAGAGAAATAAAACAAAAGAGGGGCGTTGTGGGTGGCCTCACTTGTGGGCTTCGGCCCGATCAGTGGAACAGAGGCAGGCCGGGCGGTTGCATCGAAGGAGCGGAGAAAATGGGCCGGTTCAGTGGGGAGGAGCGCTAACCACGCAGTCCAGGTGACAGCGGTGTCAACGCACGGCGACTCGCTGACGTGGATCGAGGCAGCGACATCTTTCTCCTCGAAGCAGAGCAGGGGAAGGAGAGGAGGCGGCCGGGAACTGGTCCAGGCGGCGGAGGTGATCCCCTGTGGGGCGGCGCGGCGCGGCTTGAACTCCGGCAAGATGGAGGTTCGGCGGAGAGCAGAGGAAGGAGCTCCGCTCGGGCCAGAGGAAAGGGATGGCGCGATGACTCTCTCCGGCGAGACAGGGACTTGGCGCGGGCTCGTCGGGGTCCTACTGGTGGCTCTCTTCTCCGGCGAACTTGGACGCAGCGACATCGAGGTCCCGGAGCAAAGTGAGGAGGCAAGGGACGTCTAGCTCCAAGGCGGACGGGCGCGGTTCAACGGGGACGAGGCGCAGGAGAGCAGAGGGCCTGCGAGGCGGCGCAGCAAAGCAGACCCCAGCGCGGGTCTTCAGCGGCAGAAGGCGAGGCCGGAGGGCGGATCCGTCCAGGAACAGGGCGGATGCGAGCTGGGCGTCGAGGCAATGAAGGCCATGGCGACAGCGTGGTCAACAGGAGCGGGATGAGGCGGAACGACGGCGGCGACATCGTGGAGTTTGAGCGAGCTTCTGCTCGTTCCTGGGAAGGAGAGAGAGAGGGCCACCGTGAGAGAGAGAGGGAAAAAATTAGGAGGAGGAGAGAAACGGGACGAGGCCGGTCCTGGTCATGGCCGCCAGCGGCGGGGTTGTCGGAGGGCGCGGGCTGCAGGGTCGGTGAGGCTCGGGCGCGAGGGCTCCTGCTCCGCTGCTGCTACGGGTTTGAGGTGAAAACAGAGGAGGAGCTTCGGGGAAGGAGGAGGCTGCGGCCGGACCGATGTATGGATGGATCGAAGGGACTGGGTTGGCTCGGCGCTGAAAATCAGGAAGGTGGTCGGCTGCGGGTCTGGATCTGGGAGGATCCCGAGGTGGGAGGCGAGTGAGTGGTTGGCTTGCGGCGGCGTGGTGGGAAAGGGTGGATTGGATAGGGTAGGCTAGGGTTAGACTGTTATATATATAGCAGATGAAATCAGTATAGGGTGGTTAGGTCCCTCCGATCGTAATCGGACGGACGGGAAAAATAGGTTAGGTAGCCCAAAAAGAAAAACGGAGACGTTTTGTAGATGTTTGGGGATGATCCGGACACAGCGGTGACGACTGTCCGGGTCGGGTCCGGGACAACTTTTCGGACGCGCGCGCGAGGGGGTTTGATGCACTGAGCAGAGAGGGTTTCGGACCGTGCGATCGCATCGGACAACTCCGGAAGCGAAGAGGGGAAAGAGGATGGACTAGGTGGGCTGTGTAGAAGGTCTCGAGCTGAGATAAGGGAAGAGAGGGAGACCCGACGACTGTTTCCGGAGACCGAAAACGTCCGATGTTAGACCAGCTACTATTGCCGCTATATTTATCTGTTGGGGCGTCAAACAGACTCCGAATGCGATGAAACTTGGCAGGCGGTCTACTGACAGCAAAACAACACTGCATGCCAACTTTTAACCCATTCCGAGAACATTTTCCGGCCACTTATAAAATACTATTTCGGACATGCCGCGGGCGCGTGCAAGTGTGGTTGGGCTCAGAACGGACAACGGAGAGAACTCGGAGAACCCGGACGAATGCAAGTTTTGAAAAACATGATGATGCTATGCACATGATGACATGATGAAATGTAACACGCAAGCAAATGACATGGCAACGCCGGCGAATAACTGGAAGACACCTGGCGCAACGGTCTCGGGGCGTTACAACACTCCACCACTACGAGAGGATCTCGTCCCGAGATCTAGAATGGCACCGGAGGGAAAAACGGAAGAGAAAGAGAAGAGGTAAAACTAAGTTGCTTCTTTGACAAACGAGTGAAACCAAAGAACCTTAAAAAGTTGAACAACTTGGAAGGAATAATACCATGGAGGTGATGGAAGTTGGAAAACACTCCGTTAGGAACGTGGAATAAGGAAGAACCAATTCGGATAGCACTCCGTTTGAAAAGTGATACAAGACTTGATAAGATGAAAAGAACATGAGCAGCGGGCACACACTCCGGTTAAAAGGATAAGCAGAAAAGATCATGATCTTCACAATTCGAGATGATGATTGAAAAGAGCAACATCACAAGGCCTCCGGGAGAAAGAAATAGAAGATAGATAATTGAAAGAAAAGAATGGAGAAGAAAATGCCAACTTCTGCCACAAAAGAGCTTGAGAAGGCATCCTTAGGAGAAGGGTCGAACGGAGTTGTTGGAAAACCAACAACAAAACGAATAAGCTTGTAGTGGGCTTATGGAAAACATCCCAAAATTATGAGGTGAAATTCTGCCACTAACTGAAACAATAGATTGGATAGATATGAACAAGGAGACAAGAAACTAATTTATCTGGGAGGGTAAATGAAGACTAGGGTCGTTTATCAGCACCATAATTAGCAAAATCCTTAGGGAAAGCTTTAGGTGAAATATAACCCAAGATAAATCCAATGAAGAGGTTAATTGGTTGAAAAGATGTCTTGAGCGAAGAGAAAATGATGGATTTAGATATGTCACTCTTGAAAACCTGTGAATCATGAAACACGAAGGGAAATTATCAACAATGACATAACACCACCTCAAAAGATAAGGTAAAAAGAATTGCACTCCGGATTACAAGATGAAGAATACATGAGCTCCTCTGAAAAGAATCTCGATGAACGCTTCGAGAAGGAATTTAATCCTTGATGAACCAATCATGTAGAACCTCCATGAAGAACTCGGGTAACAAAAGGATAACGAAAAGAAAGAGAAGTTGAAAACACAAGGTGAAAACTTGTAATGATTTAGATGGATCTCCGTGATAAAATAATTGAAAAAGGTTGGAACTCCGGGAAGAAGAGAAGATGAACAATGGAAATCAAGAATTTGATGAGCCTCTGGAATAAAGAATTAAATGCTTGGATGAAACAAGAATAAGAATTACATTATGCTTATCCTTCACCAATTTAGATTGATGAGAAGCAATGGATTTGACATACTACTTATTCTCGTAGAAAGGATTAAGATAGATAATGCGCAAACTTGAAGAGGCCTTCAATGATCCACCGGTAGGATTTGAAAGAACGGAAGTATGATAACGTAAGAAGAGGAATCTTGAACAAACCACTGTAAGAATTTAAAATGAACGAAGAAAATATAAAGAAACACCGGAAAGAATTAGGAAATGAACGAAGAAGCTTGAGGGGATTTATATACATCAGAACGAAGAGATCAAGAACTGATTAGAGGATATTTGATTGATGCACCAGTAAGATTGGAGAATGAGAGCCGCCAGCTGAAATGAATAATATTTGAAAAGATGGCCTTCGGAGGAAAGAAATGGAAAACAACTCAAGAAATGCTTCTGATGGGTGAAAAGAATTCTCACGATCAAAACAATTATGAGAGGATGGTCTCGAATTAGAACCACGAATCTCTGAGAGAACGGATAAGATATAGAGGTAAAACTCTTCTTCGGTCTTCAAATGTTGAGAATGACGATCAGAAACACCACCATGAATTGTTGAGGCACTCCGGAATAAAGAAGAA
Source organism: Triticum urartu (assembly GCF_003073215.2). NCBI lineage: Eukaryota > Viridiplantae > Streptophyta > Magnoliopsida > Poales > Poaceae > Triticum > Triticum urartu. The sequence continues at coordinate 44,644,241 of NC_053026.1, read as the reverse complement.
TATAAAAGTTGAACCAATGATGAAAAGAATTTGGAAGATCTTGGAGAAAGACATTTGGCTGATGATAAATCATTCTTACGTCAAACTTCAAAAAGAAATTTGAGGATAGCTCCGGGAAAAATAAGAAGAGCCAGGTAAGATCCTGGAAAAAGACCTGTGGGTTAGGGCCCACTCAAAAGATACACCGTTGAAATGATTACTTGAAAAAGGAGAATGCACCGGTTGAATTAAATGGTTTGAATGAGATAACATCCTCGATATATCTTGAACGGATTGAGAATGGAAACCAATCATCCGAGATATTTTTAGCACTCCGGAGCAACAGAATAGCGAGAAGTGAATTATTATGAGGTGCACTGGTATTAGAAGGCATTTGAAACGAGGAAAGAATACGATCAACACCAAAAGCTTGAATTGAATCTACCGGAGACGTAAAGAATGGAGAATATTGAACTTGAAGCTTCGATACAATCTTCCTGAGAATCACCGGGTAAAAACATGAAGGAAAAAGAATGGAAAAAAGAATGGAGAGACTTCACATCAATAAAATGACACTTGATTGAGATATATGAGTCCTCGGAGAAAAGAAAGGGAGGGAGGGCGGGAAAACAAAGACAACTTGGAGATGGATGAAACAAACACCGTTTAGAAGAAAACTGATACTTGATCTTGCAAAAATTGGCAAGATTTGACCCACTTGAAGAGAAGCACACCGGTTGAAAAGGATTTACATGACAATCTAGATGCTCATGAAGGATTAGTATCCGCATAGGAGTATGAGAACACCGTTTAGGAAAGGTAAGGAATCAACACTTGACATTGAAGCAACTCGAATACCACAACTCCAAACAAAAACAAAGGATTGGCTTGCAGAATAAGCCGGAACAAACATATGATAGAGATTTCGTCCGAAGTTTTCGTGGTGGGGCCTACACGGGCTCGATCGTACAACACCATCATGTACAAGGCAGTGCTCATGACATACGAAGCGTCCCCGAGTCGGCATACCCAAGGACTCTTTAAGACAACAACGAGACCACTGTAAAACCGACCGTGAATAGGCGGACCACTAGACGTCGAACCCCAATTTCAAATCATACGTCTGTCGAAAAGATATCCTAAGAGCTACTTGATTTCCCACTTATAAACTCCTGAAATTTTCCGGTTATGCAATCAGGTGTTGGGGATACAGGGGAAGCATAATATCTCACCCAAATCTAGCAAATCCTACATCCAGCTGTATCCATCCTTCAACACATAACCAAGAAACCTTCGGAAATCGTCTACCTCAACCTTCGAAAAGCATCCGTTATACGAGTTATGGCAATACTCCCGAACTCCCGCCCCAGTACTGGGTGGCGTCGAGGTTATCTCACCAACAACTGCATAAAAGAGATTTTCAATGTCGGCGAACTAAACTCAGGTATTCCAGAACTGCAACGATAAAATTGTGACGACAACACCTCGGAGCTCAACTCCCCGGGACACTGCCACAACCCCTAAATGACAGGAGGCACCAAGAACAATGTTCTCGTCACAAATCGATCGGAACAATTCCAAGATACCCGCGTGATCCTAAATTTTTTTAGTGAAATTTGAGAAGAGAAGAGTCAAAACTCTACGTCAGGATACCTCACCAGAGCGATGAAGGGACTGGGGAGTAAAAAGAATTCCTAAACTCTCCGATATATAATTCCTAAATGACTCAAAACATTTTTCTAGACTCAACTCGCCGCTAATTCGATCAAGCAATGGGGCTCCTAAGGTCGGGGAAGGCTCTGATACCAACTTGTAACGCCCTCGATGCGGCTATATCTCCCACGTGTCGAAGCACGACTTAGAGGCATAACCGCATTGAAAGCAATGTCGCAAGTGAGGTAATCTTCACAAACCCATGTAATACATAAGGAAAGAGATACATAGTTGGCTTACAATCGCCACTTCACACAATTACATGAATAAAGCATTACATCAACCAGTTACAATCAAGGCCCGACTACGGAGCCAAAATAAAAGAAGAACCCCAAATGCGACAAGGTCCCCCGATCGACCCCAACTGGGCTCCACTACTGATCAACTAGAACGAAACAACACAAAGGACAAGATCTTCATCGAGCTCCTCCTTGAGCTTGGTTGCGTCATCTGCACGGTCTCATCGGCACCTGCAAGCTGGTTTTGGAAGTATCTGTGAGTCACGGGGACTCAGCAATCTCGCACCCTCGCGATCAAGACTATTTAAGCTTATGGGTAAGGCAAAGGTATGAGGTGGAGCTGCAGCAAGCGACTAGCATATATGGTGGCTAACATACGCAAAATGAGAGCGAGAAGAGAAGGCAAAGACTGCGAGAAACTATGATCAAGAAGTGATCCTAGAACAACCTACGTCAAGCATAACTCCAACACCGTGTTCACTTCCCGGACTCCGCCGAAAGAGACCATCACGGTTACACACGCGGTTGATGCATTTTAATTAAGGTCAACTTCAGGTTTTCTACAACCGGACATTAACAAATTCCCATCTGCCCATAACCGCGGGCACGACTTTCGAAAGTTCAAAATCCCTGCAGGGGTGTCCCAACTTAGCCCATCACAAGCTCTCACGGTCAACGAAGGATATTCCTTCTAGCGGGAAGACCCGATCAGACTCGGAATCCCGGTTACAAGACATTTCGACAGGTAAAACAAGTCCAGCAACACCGCCCGAATGTGCCGACAAATCCCGATAGGAGCTGCACATATCTCGTTCTCAGGGCACACTCAGATGAGACATCCTACGAGTAAAACCAACCCTCAAGTTGCCCCGAGGTGGCCCCGCAGTCTCTGCGGTCGACCAACACTCAGAGGAGCACTGGCCCGGGGGGGGGGGTTAAAATAAATGATGACCCTTGAGTCTGCAGAACCCAAGGGAAAAAAAGGCTAGGTGGCAAATGGTAAAACCAATTTTGGGCATTGCTGGAAGAGCTTTACTTCAAGGCGAACTGTCAAGGGGTTCCCATTATAGCCCAACCGCGTAAGGAACGCAAAATCCGGGAACATAACACCGATATGACGGAAACTAGGGCGGCAAGAGTGGAACAAAACACCAGGCATAAGGCCGAGCCTTCCACCCTTTACCAAGTATATAGATGCATTAATTAAATAAGATATATTGTGATATCCCAACAAGTAAACATGTTCCAACAAGGAACAACATCTCCATGTTCCAACAAGGAACAAACTTCAATCTTCACCTGCAACTAATAACGCTATAAGAGGGGCTGAGCAAAGCGGTAACATAGCCAAACAACGGTTTGCTAGGACAAGGTGGGTTAGAGGCTTGGTTCAACAATATAGGCATGATAAGCAAGTGGTAGGTATCGCAGCATAGGCATAGCAAAAGAGCGAGCAACTAGCAAGCAAAGATAGAAGTGATTTCGAGGGTATGGTCATCTTGCCTGAGATCCCGCACAGGAAGAAGAACGAGTCCATGAAGAAGACAAACGGAACGTAGTCGAACGGATCCTCACAAACGCACGTTATCGGACCAACCCGAAGAAGCAACACCGGAAAGAAGCAACAACATAGTAAACAACCACACATGAACATGGCATGATGCACAACAAGTATGATGCATGTCCGGTTTAATGATAAAGCATGGCATGGCAATGAGGCAAAGCACAACAATCCTACAAATTAAGTGGAGCTCAATATGCAATGAGTTGCATATTGACGGAACACCACATGACTTATTTAGTTCTCTCTTGTTTAGGTACCCAACAATATTAAATGTTGATTAACATGGCAAGAGGGTGAAGCATAATAAAACTACCTATGAAATCCTCATGAGCATTTTATAGATTTGGTACTGTTCTGCCCTAAACACAATTTTAGAGTTATTAAACATGCAAAGAGATTCCACCATGTTAAACTATGCATTTTTCTACCCCATTTACATATAAAGATTATTTAAATCCGAGCTACGGTTAATTAGTTATGAATTAAAGCATTTTAGCATGGCATAGGAGCAAATTTAACCAAACAACATTTTAAACATTTCAAACATGCATGAAAGTTGGATAATATGAAACTAGATGAAATTCTAGTCAAGTTACATATATAATTTATTTAGATCCGATGCACGGTTGGTGAGTTATGATATGCATGATGCTAAGGGGTTTTTCTGCAAATCTGTAAACTCTGGAATAAAAGATAAATTCGCACGCAGGAAAAAAATTGATATGGGCCGAAACTGGGGGCTGGCCCAACAGAGCAGAAGGGCTAGAGGGGATGCTCACATGGGCTGGCAAAACGCACGGAACTGGGCCGCGATCTAGAGAGGAAGCGACCCACGGGGGGCGCTAGAGGCTGCGATGTGGCCCATCCGGGCGGCCATGCACTGATGATCGAGCGGGCAAGCGAGCTCCTCTGCTCATCAAGAAGCAGAGAAGTGATGACTCAAGCAAGTAAAGCAGGGGAGCGGCAGCGCGATGCAGAGGGCGCGTCGCAGCGACGAGGACCTGCAGGAACTGGCAAGACGGCAGGAGCGCGGGGACGGCGGAGCTTGGCGCGAATCCAAGGCGGCGATGTCTACCTGCAGAGGGCGTCATGGCAGGGTCATGTAGAAATGCAAGCGGGAGGGGAGGAAAGGAGCATGGGCGTCGACGGGACCTGCTGGAGAGGTCCCATGGCGGAGGCAAGCGGAGAGCCAGGCGGAACCAGAGACGAGGGAGTCGGCGGTGGAGAAACTCCAGGGCGGTGGCTTGGCGACTCCTGCGAAGAGCCGCTAGAAGAAGACGGTGGCTTGGACGCCAGACGCGCAGCTGTCGGGGAGCCCTGGGGTCTTGGGTCGGCGACTCCTGGCCATGGCGTTGGGGTAGGACTCTCGGTTTGGCGATCGCCTAGCTGGAGGCGGGAGTGGTTTCGGTGGCGCCGGGTTGGATCCAGATCGAGGAGGCTGCAGCGGCTTCCGGGCGAGGGAAAGCAAGGGCGACGGTCGCGGCAGCTCAGTTCCCGATGATGCCGAACGGCGATGGCGAAGAAAAAGCTTCGGGAGGAGCTTCTCTCCTCTTGAATCGAGCAAAACAGGGGCGCGGGGACGAGGGGCACGGCCTCGATCACATCCCGATCAAGCAGAAGTACTGCAGGTTGGAGGCCGAAGGAATTTTGGATCGAGGGCGCAAGCAGCTGGATCGATGAGTAGCAGTGGAGAGAGCTGGTTGGTGGGTGGAGGAAAATAAGGAGAAGGAGATCCGGAGGTGGATCCGAGACCGGGTGGCGGCGGCGGGATGGGACTGATGGGACAACTCCCCTAGATTTTAGGGTTGCTCTATTACTAAACAGTAAGACTGAGCTACCTACGGCCCACACAGCAATTTAAGTTTGCTAACCGTCCGATTGTCCTCATCAATGGTCGTCCTCGGGTAGATTCTGGCGTACTTTTCACCGTCACCTGCCTACCCCGCTCGGACACCATTATCGGGCCGCTGCTCCACAGGTGGACCTGGGCGTTATCTCCTTAATCGGGCCGTTTGAGGGAGTCCTGGATTAGGGGGTGTTCGGGTAGCCGGACTATACCTTCAGCCGGACTCCAGGACTATGGAGATACAAGATTGAAGACTTCGTCCCGTGTCCGGATGGGACTTTCCTTGGCGTGGATGGCAAGCTTGGCGATGCGGATATTCAAGATCTCCTACCATTGTAACCGACTCTGTGTAACCCTAACCCTATCCGGTGTCTATATAAACCGGAGGGTTGTAGTCCGTAGGACATCAACTCCATATACAACAATCATACCATAGGCTAGCTTCTAGGGTTTAGCCTCCTTGATCTCGTGGTAGATCTACTCTTGTACTACCCATATCATCAATATTAATCAAGCAGGAGTAGGGTATTACCTCCATCGAGAGGGCCCGAACCTGGGTAAAAACATCGTGTCCCTTGTCTCCTGTTACCATCCGGCCTTGACGCACAGTTCGGGACCCCCTACCCGAGATCCGACGGTTTTGACACCGACATTGGTGCTTTCATTGAGAGTTCCTCTGTGTCGTCGCCTTTAGGCCCGATGGCTCCCTTGATCATCAACAACGATGAGGTCCAGGGTGAGACTTTTCTCCCCGGACAGATCTTCGTCTTCGGCGGCTTCGCACTGTGGGCCAATTCGCTTGGCCACCTGGAGCAGATCGAAAGCTACGCCCCTGGCCATCAAGTCAGATTTGGAAGCTTAAACTACATGGCTGACATCCGCGAAGACTTGATCTTCGACGGATTCGAGCCACAACCAAGCGCGCCGCACTGTCTCGAGGGGCATGATTTAGCTCTGCCTCCGGACAGTGTCCTGGAGGCCGCACACACCGGTTCCGACCCCTAACTCGGAGCCTATTGCGCCAATCGAGGATGAGCGGTTGGACATCACCTCGGGGGCTGCGATCTCAAAGGCGATCGAGCCGAGCGCCAGCCCCGCACTCTGCATGACCCGTGACTCCGAGGATCCAGACTCCTCCCCGGACTCCGAACCCCCCGCGCCCCTGCCAATCGAATCCGATTGGGCACCGATAATGGAGTTAACCGCCGCGAACATCTTTCAGCACTCGCCTTTTGGCGACATCCTGAATTCTCTCAAGTCTCTCTCTTTATCAGGAGAGCCCTGGCCGGATTACGGTCAGCGAGGATGGGATACGGACGATGAAGAAGTTCAAAGCCCACCCACCACCCACTTTGTAGCCACTGTCGACGATTTAACCGACATGCTTGACTTCGGCTCCGAAGACATCGACGGTATGGACGACGATGTAGGAGACGAACAGGAACCAGCACCTGTAGGGCGCTGGAAGGCCACCTCGTCATATGACATATATATGGTGGATACTCCAAAAGATGGAGATGGCGATGGAACAGCGGGGGATGACACCTCCAAGAAACAGCCAAAGCGCCGGCGTCAGCGGCGCCGCTCTAAATCCCGCCAAAGCAAAAACGGTGATTCCGGCACGGGAGATAATACTACCCCGGATAGCGCCGAAGAACACCCACCCCAGCAAGATTCGGCACAGGAAGATGGAGAAGCCAGCCCTCATGAGAGAGCGGCAGACCGAGAGGTCGAGGACGATAACTATATGCCTCCCTCCGAAGACGAGGCAAGCCTCGATGACGACGAATTCGTCGTACCATCAGACCTCGCCGAACAAGAGCGTTTCGAACACAGGCTTTTAGCCACGGCAAGCAGCCTCAAGAAAAAGCAGCAACAGTTTAGAGCTGACCAAGATTTGCTAGCTGACAGATGGACTGAAGTCCTTGCGGACGAAGAGTATGAACTCGAACGCCCCTCCAAGAGTTACCCAAAGCGCAGGCCGCTACCCCGATTAGAGGAGGAAGCACCTACATCACTAGCGCACGACATGGCAGACCGGCCACCTCGCGGCCGCGACAGAGAGGCCTCTCGGCCCTCCACCTAAGCCATGCCCCGACGCCGCTCAACTAAGGCACGGGAAAATGCGCCAGACCTGCAAGACGTACTGGAGGATAAGGCAAGGCAAACAAGATCGATCTACGGATCGCGCAGGCGCTCTACGGCACGTGACGATGATCTTCACTCCGGATACAACAAATCCGGCCGGGCCGAACACAACAGACATAGCTCTTCCGAGCTGCGTCGTGATATAGCCCAGTACAGAGGCGCCGCACACCCGCTATGCTTCACGGATGAAGTAATGGATCATAAAATCCCAGAGGGTTTCAAACCCGTAAACATCGAATCATACGATGGCACAACAGATCCGGCGGTATGGATCGAGGATTATCTCCTTCACATCCACATGGCACACGGCGATGATCTACACGCCATCAAATACCTCCGCTCAAACTTAAAGGACCGGCCCGGCATTGGCTTAACAGCTTGCCAGCAGACTCAATCGGTTCTTGGGGGGACCTGGAAACCGCATTCCTCGACAACTTCCAGGGCACTTACGTGCGACCACCGGATGCCGACGACTTAAGCCACATAATTCAGTAGCCAGAGGAATCGGCCAGGCAATTCTGGACACGGTTCCTAACAAAGAAAAATCAGATAGTCGACTGTCCGGACGCAGAGGCCCTAGCAGCCTTCAAGTATAACATCCGCGACGAGTGGCTTGCCCGGCACCTGGGACAGGAAAAGCCGAAATCTATGGCAGCCCTCACGACACTCATGACCCGCTTTTGCGGGGGAGAAGACAGCTGGCTAGCTCGCAGTAACAACTTATCAAAGAACCCTGGTAATTCGGATACCAAGGACAAAAGTGGCAGGACACGTCGGAATAAGCAAAAACGCCGCGTTAGCAGCGACAACAATGAAGACACGGCAATCAATGCCGGATTCAGAGGCTATAAATCCGGTCAGCGAAAAAAGCCATTCAAAAAGAATACTCAGGGCCCGCCCAGTTTGGACTGAACACTCGACTGCTTGTGCCAGATACATGGCACCCCCGAAAGGCCAGCCAATCACACTAACAGGGATTGTTGGGTGTTCAAGCAGGCAGGCAAGTTAAGAGCCGAAAACAAAGACAAGGGGCTGAACAGCGACGACGAGGAGGAGCCCAGGCCGCCGAACAACAATGGACAGAAGCGGTTTCCCCCACAAGTGCGGACGGTGAACATGATATATGCAACCCACATTCCCAAGAGGGAGCGGAAGCATGCGCTACGGGACGTATACGCGTTGGAGCCAGTCGCCCCAAAGTTCAACCCATGGTCCTCCTGCCCGATCACTTTTGATCGAAGGGCCATCCCACTAGCATCCGTCATGGCGGCTTCGCCGCATTGGTTCTCGACCCAATCATCGACGGATTTCATCTCACAAGAGTCCTCATGGACGGCGGCAGTAGCCTGAACCTGCTTTACCAGGATACAGTGCGGAAAATGGGCATAGATCCCTCAAGGATTAAGCCCACAAAAACGACCTTTAAAGGCGTTATACCATGTGTAGAAGCCAACTGTACAGGCTCAGTAACACTTGACATGGTCTTCGGATCCCCGGACAATTTCCGAAGCGAAGAGTTAATCTTCGATATAGTCCCGTTTCGCAGTGGCTATCACGCCCTGCTCGGACGAACCGCATTCACAAAGTTCAATGCAGTGCCGCACTACGCATATCTCAAGCTCAAGATGCCAGGCCCTCGAGGAGTAATCACGGTCAACGGAAACACCGAACGCTCCCTCCGTACGGAGGAGCACACGGCGGCTCTCGCAGCGGAAGTACAAAGTAGCCTTCTTAGGCAATTCTCCAGTCCGGCCGTTAAAAAGCCAGACACTGCCAAGCGCGCCCGGAGTAACCCATAGAGGACCGCCTGGCACGCTCTGAGCAAGCGTAGCAATGCGGCCCCAACCCCAGCTCTCGCGACATAGCGAAACCAGTGCCTCGCGTACATAACTACGCCCTTGAAATACCATGGGCACAGGGGAAGGGGCACAATAACGGCACACCCAAAATACGGCTTAAAACGTACTAGGGGCTGCCGGGTTCTTTTCTTTATTTTTTCTTACTTTCAGGACTCCATACTTCGGACGACCTGTTCGGCAATTCGACTGCCGCACAAACGATGCAAGATCCAGGGAGGCAGACAAGCCCTGCCACATTATGGAACTCCCAGGTGGTCTCTGTTATGAGCAGCATAACGTTTTTGAATACAATTCCGCGGCCTGCTATAAGTGCATCTAGTGCCAACCCTAGTTGGTTTCGGAGTATTGACGACAAACATAGTTGAGGGACTAATGTGTTTGTGAGAATTGCAGGATAACACAGGTAGAAGTCCCTCATTGATTCGGTTTTCCTACCAGAGATGACCCCTAAAAATGTATGAAGACATTGAAGTCAAAGGTGGTATATGAAGATATTCACATTGAAGACCATGACAAGAGAAGACACCACATGAAGCCTATGGAGCTCGAAGACTTAGATCTTTCGTAGTTCTTTTTCTTCTGTGTTGAGTCATAGGAACCACCGTACTGTTAAGTGGGGTCCAAGAGAACCAGTCAGAATGACTAAAGTGATGCTTAAACAAAACCTATGTCTTTGAGTGAAGACTTTGAGAGCGAATCTTGTCCAGAGTCGGGCAAGTCAGCTTTGCTTGAAGCCCAAGTAAAGTTGCCGTGTGAGTTTGAAATCTGACCGTTGGAACACGTGTCAGTTCCTTAGTGACCCAGGGTCATTTCGGACAAATCAGGTCGGGTTGCCAAGTGGCTATAAATAGCCCACCCCCTACAACCATAAACGGTTGGCTGCTCAGATTGAGAGTACGGCTTTTGTCGTTTGAGAGCAACCCACCTCGAAGCCTTTGAGAGAGAATTCCTTGCGAGGATAAAGCCCTAACCACCCAGAGCCAGAGAGAATTGGGCATCACTTAAGTCTTCTTGTCTGTGTGATCTGAAGACTTATTACACTTGAGGACT